>NW_027311887.1:335000-392500 GCF_040954645.1 Diabrotica undecimpunctata | reverse complement strand
CAGTCTCCACCTCTCGACTCCTATCCACTTGTCGCCTCTTACGACAGGCAGGGCCTTCTTGCTACGGACGTGTTCTTATCTCTGCAAGCCAAACGGACACACACACACACTCGCACACACACATACACACACTACACGCTTCACCTCTCGACTCCTACCCATTAGTCGCATCTTAAGACATTCAGGGCCTTCTTGCCTCGGTCGTGTTCTTATCTCTGCCAGCCGAACGGACACACACACACACACACGCACACACAAACACACGCACACAGGCACCCACGCACACGCACATGCACACGCACACGCACACACTCTCCACCTCTCGACTCCTATCCATTAGCCGCCTCTTAAGACAGGCAGGGCCTTCTTGCCCCGGCCGTATTCTTATCTCTGGAAGCCGAGCGGACAAACACACACACACAAGCACGCACGCACTCACGCACACACACACACTCACACACGCACAAACACACGCACACACGCACACACACACACACACATACACTCTTCTCCTTTCGACTCCTACCCATTAGTGGCCTCTTACAACAGGCAGGGACTACTTGCCACAGTCGAGTTCTTATCTCTGTGTGCCGAAAGGAGACACACACACTCACACACACACTCACATACACACGCACGCACACACGCACACACACACGCACCCACGCACACGCATACGCACACGCACACGCACACACTCTCCAAATCTCGACTCCTATCCATTAGTCGCCTCTTAAGACAGGCAGGGCCTTCTTGCCCCGGCCGTATTCTTATCTCTGGAAGCCGAGCGGACAAACACACACACACAAGCACGCACGCACTCACGCACACACACACACTCACACACGCACAAACACACGCACACACGCACACACACACACACACACACACATACACTCTTCTCCTTTCGACTCCTACCCATTAGTGGCCTCTTACAACAGGCAGGGACTACTTGCCACAGTCGAGTTCTTATCTCTGTGTGCCGAAAGGAGACACACACACTCACACACACACTCACATACACACGCACGCACACACGCACACACACACGCACCCACGCACACGCATACGCACACGCACACGCACACACTCTCCAAATCTCGACTCCTATCCATTAGCCGCCTCTTAAGACAGGCAGGGCCTTCTTGCCCCGGCCGTATTCTTATCTCTGGAAGCCGAGCGGACAAACACACACACACAATTACGCACGCACTCACGCACACACACACACTCACACACGCACACACACGCACACACGCACACACACACATACACTCTTCACCTCTCGACTCCTACCAATGAGTCGCCACTTACGACAGGCAGGGCCTTCTTGCCTCGGCCGTATTCTTATCTCTGCAAGCCGAACGGACACACACACACTCACACACACACGCACGCTCACACGCACACAGACGCACACACGCACACACACACACATACACTCTTCACCTCTCGACTCCTACCTATTAGTCGCCTCTTACGATAGGCAGGGCCTTCTTGCCTCGGTTGTGCTCTTATCTCTGCAAGCCGAACTAACAAACACACATACTCACACACGCACACACGCACACACGCATACACATACACTCTTCACCTCTCGACTCCTACTTATTAGTCGCCCCTTACAAGAGGCAGGGCCTTCTTGCCTCGGCCGTATTCTTATCTCTGCAAGCCAAACAGACACAAACATATACACACACACACGCACACACACGCACACACGCACACACACACACAAACACTCTTCACCTCTCGACTCCTACCTATTAGTTGCCTCTTAACGACAGGCAGTGCCTTCTTGCCACGGCCGTGTTCTCATCTCTGCGAGCCGACTGGACACACACACACACTGACACACACACATACACACACACACTCACATACGCACGCACACACGCACACACATATACACTCTTCACCTCTCGACTCCTACCCATTATTCTCCTCTTACGACAGGCAGGGACTTCTTGCCACGGCCGTGTTTTTATCTCTGCAAGCCAAACGGACACACACACACACGAACACACACACACGCACACGCACACGCACACGCACACACTCTCCACCTCTCGACTCCTATCCATTAGTCGCGTCTTACGACAGGCATGGCCTTCTGGCCACCGCTTTTTTCTTATCTCTGCGAGCGAAGGGAGACACACACACATACACACACACACTCACAGACACACACGCACATACGCACGCACACACGCACACACACATACATTCTTCACCTCTCTAATCCTACCTATTAGTCGCCTCTCACGACAGGCAGGGCCTTCTTGCCTCGGCCGTGTTCTTATTTCTGCAGTACGAACGGACACACACACACATACTTACATACGCACACACGCACGCACACACGCACACACACATACACTCTTCACCTCTCGACTCCTACCCATTAGTCGCCTCTTAACGACAGGCAGTGCCTTCTTGCCTCGGTCGTGTTCTCATCTCTGCGAGCCGACCGGACACACACACACACACTGACACACACACATACACGCACACACTCAGACACGCACGCACACACGCACACACATACATACACTCTTCACCTCTCGACTCCTATCCATTAGTCGCCTCTTACGACAGGCATGGCCTTCTTGCCACCGCTTTTTTCTTATCTCTGCGAGCGAAGGGACACACACACACACATACACATACACACTCACACACACATGCACACACGCACGCACACACGCACACACACATACATTCTTCACCTCTCTAATCCTACCTATTAGTCGCCTCTCACGACAGGCAGGGCCTTCTTGCCTCGGCCGTGTTCATATCTCTGCAAGCCAAACGGACACACACACACGCACACACACACACACGCACACGCACTCGCACACGCACACACTCTCCACCTCTCGACTCCTATCCATTAGTCGCCTCTTACGACAGGCATGGCCTTCTTGCCACCGCATTTTTCTTATCTCTGCGAGCGAAGGGACACACACACACACACATACACACACACACTCACACTCACACACACACACAAACACGCACATACGCACACACATACATTCTTCACCTCTCTAATCCTACCTATTAGTCGCCTCTCACGACAGGCAGGGCCTTCTTGCCTCGGTCGTGTTCTTATCTCTGCAAGCCAAACGGACACACACACGCACACACACACACACGCACACGCACCCGCACACGCACACACTCTCCACCTCTCGACTCCTATCCATTAGTCGCCTCTTACGACAGGCATGGCCTTCTTGCCACCGCTTTTTTCTTATCTCTGCGAGCGAAGGGACACACACACACACACATACACACACACACTCACACACACATGCACACACGCACGCACACACGCACACACACATACATTCTTCACCTCTCTAATCCTACCTATTAGTCGCCTCTCACGACAGGCAGGGCCTTCTTGCCTCGGCCGTGTTCTTATCTCTGCAAGCCAAACAGACACACACACATACACACACACTTACACACGCACACACACGCACACACGCACACACACACATACACTCTTCACCTCACGACTCCTACCAATTAGTCGCCACTTACGACAGGCAGGGCCTTCTTGCCGCGGCCGTATTCTTATCTCTGCAAGCCGAACGGACACACACACACTCACACACACACGCACGCACACACGCACACACATGCACACACACACACAAATACACTCTTCACCTCTCGACTCCTACCCATTAGTCGCCACTTACGACAGGCAGGGCCTTCTTGCCTCGGCCGTATTCTTATCTCTGCAAGCCGAACGAACGCACATACTCACACACACACGCACGCACACACGCACACACACGCACACACGCACACACACACATACACTCTTCACCTATCGACTCCTACCAATTAGTCGCCACTTACGACAGGCAGGGCCTTCTTGCCTCGGCCGTATTCTTATCTCTGCAAGCCGAACGGACACACACACACTCACACACACACGCACGCCCACACGCACACACACGCACACACGCACACACACACATACACTCTTCACCTCTCGACTCCTACCTATTAGTCGCCTCTTACGATAGGCAGGGCCTTCTTGCCTCGGTTGTGCTCTTATCTCTGCAAGCCGAACTAACAAACACACATACTCACACACGCACACACGCACACACGCATACACACATACACTCTTCACCTCTCGACTCCTACTTATTAGTCGCCCTTTACAAGAGGCAGGGCCTTCTTGCCTCGGCCGTATTCTTATGTCTGCAAGCCAAACAGACACAAACATACACACACACACACACGCATACACACGCACACACGCACACACACACACACATACACTATTCACCTCTCGACTCCTAACCATTAGTTGCCTCTTAACGACAGGCAGTGCCTTCTTGCCACGGCCGTGTTCTCATCTCTGCGAGCCTACCGGACACACACACACACTGATACACACACATACACACACACATACACACACACATACTCACACACGCACAAACACACGCACTCACACAAAGACACATACACTCTTCACCTCTCGACTCCTATTCATTAGTCGCCTCTTACGACAGGCAGGGACTTCTTGCCACGGCCGTGTTCTTATCTCTGCGAGCCGAACGGACACACACACATACACACACACGCACACACACACGCACACACGCACCCACACACATACTCTCTTCACCTCTCGACTCCTACTTATTAGTCGCCCACTCTTCACATCTCGACTCCTACCCATTAGTCGCCCCGTACGATTTGCATCGCCTTCTTGCCACGGCTGTTTTCTTATCTCTGCGAGCCGAAGGGACACGCACACATACATACACACACACTCACAAACACACACACACACACACGCACGCACACACGCACACACAAATACATTCTTCACCTCTCGACTCCTACCTATTAGTCGCCTCTTACGATAGGCAGGGCCTTCTTGCCTTGGCCGTGTTCTTATCACTGCAAGCCGAACGGACACACACACATACTCACACACGCACAAACACACGCACACACGCACACACACATACACTTTTTACCTCTCGACTCCTACTTATTAGTCGCCCACTCTTCGCCTCTCGACTCCTATCCATTAGTCGCCCCGTACGATTTGCATCGCTTTCTTGCCACGGCTGTTTTCTTATCTCTGCGAGCCGAAGGGACACACACACACACATACACACACACTCACAAACACACACACACGCACGCACACACGCACAAACACATACACTCACACACACACAAACACGCCCACACGCACACACACATACATTCTTCACCTCTCGACTCCTACCTATTAGTCGCCTCTTAAGACAGGCATGACCTTCTTGCCACGGCTTTTTTCTTATCTCTGCGAGCGAAGGGACACACACACACACACATACACACACACACTCACACACACATGCACACACGCACGCACACACGCACACACACATACATTCTTCACCTCTCGACTCCTACCTATTAGTCGCCTCTTACGATAGGCAGGGACTTCTTGCCTCGGTCGTGTTTTTATCTCTGCAAGCCGAACTAACACACACACATACTCACACACGCACACACTCACGCACACACGCACACACACATACACTTTTCACCTCTCGACTCCTACTTATTAGTCGCCCACTCTTCGCCTCTCGACTCCTATCCATTAGTCGCCCCGTACGATTTGCATCGCTTTCTTGCCACGGCTATTTTCTTATCTCTGCGAGCCGAAGGGACACACACATACACATACACACACACTCACAAACACACACACACGCACGCACACACGCACAAACACATACACTCACACACACACAAACACGCCCACACGCACACACACATACATTCTTCACCTCTCGACTCCTACCTATTAGTCGCCTCTTAAGACAGGCATGACCTTCTTGCCACGGACGTATTCTTATCTCTGCAAGCCGAACGGACACACACACATACTCACACACGCACACACACACACACGCACACACGTACACACACATACACTCTTCACCTCTCGACTCCTACCCATAAGACGACAGGCAGGGCCTTCTTGCCACGGCCGTGTTCTCATTTCAGCGAGCCGACCGGACACACACACACACGCACACACAAACACACGCACACAGGCACAAACGCACACACGCAAACGCACACGCACACGCACACACTCTCCACCTCTCGAGTCCTATCCATTAGTCGCCTCTTAAGACAGGCAGAGCCTTCTTGCAACGAACGCATTCTTATCTCTGCGAGCCGAAAAGACACACACACACACTCACACACAAACACACACACGCAAGCACACATACACTATTCACCTCTCGACTTCTACCCATTATTCTCCTCTTACGACAGGCAGGGACTTCTTGCCACGGCCGTGTTCTTATCTCTGCAAGCCGAACGGACACACACACACACGCACACACAAACACACACACACACACGCACACACGCACACACACGCACCCACGCACACGCACACGCACACGCACACACTCTCCACCTCTCGACTCCTATCCATTAGCCGCCTCTTAAGACAGGTAGGGCCTTCTGGCCACGGCCGTAATCTTATCTCTGCGAGCCGAGCGGACAAACACACACACTCACACACACACACACACACATACACTCTTCACCTCTCGACCCCTACCTTTTAGTCGCCTCTTACGAGAGGCAGGGCCTTCTTGCCCCGGCCGTATTCATATCTCTGCAAGCCGAACGGACACACACACTCATACACACACACTCACACACGCACAAACACACATACACGCACACACGCACACACACATACACTCTTCACCTCTCGACTCCTACCAATTAGTCGCTCCTTACAGCAAGCATGGCCTTTTTGCCACGGCCGTATTCTTATCTCTGCAAGCCGAACGGACACACACACTCATACACACACACTCACACACGCACAAACACACACACACGCACACACGCACACACACATACACTCTTCACCTCTCGACTCCTACCTTTTAGTCGCCTCTTACGATAAGCAGGGCCTTCTTGCCGCGGTCGTGTTCTCATCTCTGCAAGCCAAACTAACACACACACATACTCACACACGCACACACACACACACGCACACACGCACACACACATACACTCTTCACCTCTCGACTCCTACTTATTAGTCGACCCTTACAAGAGGCAGGGCCTTCTGGCCTCGGCCGTATTCTTATCTCTGCAAGCCAAACGGACACACACACATACACACACACTCACACACGCCCACACACGCACACACGCACACACACACACACATACACTCTTCACCTCTCGACTCCTACCCATTATTCTCCTCTTACGACAGGCAGGGACTTCTTGCCACGGCCGTGTTCTTATCTCTGCAAGCCGAACGGACACACACACATACTCACACACGCACACACACACGCACACACGCACACACACACATACACTTTTCACCTCTCGACTCCTACCTATTAGTCGCCCCTTACAACTGGCAGGGTCTTCTTGCCTTGGCCGTATTCTTACCTCTGCAAGCCAGACGGACACACACATACACACACACTTACACACGCACACACACACGCACACACGCACACACACATAAACTCTTCACCTCTCGACCCCTACCCATTAGTCGCCTCTTACGACAGGCAGGGCCTTCCTGCCACGGCCATGTTCTTATCTCTGCGAGCCGACCGGACACACACACACTCACACACACACATACAAGAACACACACAGACACGCACGCACACACGCGCACACACACATATACACTCTTCACCTCTCGACTCCTACCCATTATTCTTCTATTTCGAAAGGCAGGGAGTTCTTGCCACGGCCATGTTCTTATCTCTGCGAGCCGACCGGACACACATACTCACACACACACATACAAGAACACACACACGCACGCACACACGCGCACACACACATATACACTCTCCACCTTTCGACTCCTATCCATTAGTCGCCTCTTAAGACAGGCATGGCCTTCTTGCCTCGGCCGTATTCTAATCTCTGCGAGCCAAACGGACACACACACACTGACACACACACACGTTCACACACACACTCACACACACTCACACACGTACGCACACACGTACACACACACACATACACTTTTCACCTCTCGACTCCTACCCATTATTCTCCTATTACGACAGGCAGGGACTTCTTGCCACGGCCGTGTTCTTATCTCTGCAAGCCGAACGGACACACGCACAAACACACGCACACACACAAAGACACATACACTCTTCACCTCTCGACTCCTATTCATTAGTCGCCTCTTACGACAGGCAGGGACTTCTTGCCACGGCCGTGTTCTTATCTCTGCGAGCCGAACGGACACACACACACGCACACACACACATTCACACACACACTCACACACGTACGCACACACGCAAACACACACATACACTCTTCACCTCTCGACTCCTACCCATTATTCTCCTCTTACGACAGGCAGGGACTTCTTGCCACGGCCGTGTTCTTATCTCTGCAAGCCGAACGGATATACACACACACGCACACACAAACACACGCACACAGGCACACACGCACACACGCACACGTACACGCACACGCACACACTCTTCACCTCTCGACTCCTATTCATTAGTCGCCTCTTACGACAGTCATTGACTTCTTGCCACGGCCGTGTTCTTATCTCTGCAAGCCGAACGGACACACACACACACACGCACACACACACGCACACGCACACGCACACACTCTTCACCTCTCGACTCCTACCCATTATTCTCCTCTTACGACAGGCAGGGACTTCTTGCCACGGCCCTGTTCTTATCTCTGCAAGCCGAACGGACACACACATACACACACACACTCACACACACACGCACACAGGCACACACACATACACTCACACACACAAACACGCACATACGCACACACACATACATTCTTCACCTCTCGACTCCTACCGATTAGTCGACTCTCACGACAGGCAGGGTCTTCTTGCCTCGGCCGTGTTCTTATCTCTGCAAGCCGAACGGACACACACATACACACACACACACTCACACACACACGCACACAGGCACACACACATACACTCACACACACAAACACGCACATACGCACACACACATACATTCTTCACCTCTCGACTCCTACCCATTAGTCGCCTCTTACCACATTCAGGGAATTCTTGCCACGGACGTATTCTTATCTCTGCAAGCCGAACGGACACACACACATACTCACACACGCACAAACACACGCACACACGTACACACACACATACACTCTTCACCTCTCGACTCCTACCCATTAGTCGCCCTTTACGACAGGCAAGGCCTTCTTGCCACGGCCATGTTCTTATCTCTGCGAGCCGAACGGACATACACACACTCACACACACACGCACTCTCACACGCACACACACACGCACACACGCACACGCACACGCACACAAATACACTTTTCACCTCTCGACTCCTACCCATTAGTCACCTCTTAAGACAGGCATGGCCTTCTTGGCTCGGCCGTATTCTAATCTCTGCGAACCGAATGGACACACACATACATACACACACACACATTTACACACGCACAAACACACACACTCACACACGCACAAACACATACACATACACTATTCACCTCTCGACTCCTATCCATTAGTCACCTCTTAAGACAGGCAGGGCCTTCTTGCCTCGGCCGTTTTCTTATCTCTGCAAGCCGAACGGACACACACACATACACACACGCTCACACACGCACACACACACGCACACACGCACACACACATACACTCTTTACCTCTCGACTCCTACCCATTAGTCGCTTCTTACGACAGGCAGGGCCTTCTTGCTACGGCCATGTTCTTATCTCTGCGAGCCGAACGGACATACACACACACTCAAACACACGCACGCTCACACTCACACACACACGCACACACGCACACGCACACACACACAAATACACTTTTCACCTCTCGACTCCTACCCATTAGTCACCTCTTAAGACAGGCATGGCCTTCTTGGCTCGGTCGTATTCTAATCTCTGCGAACCGAATGGACACACACATACATACACACACACATTTACACACGCACAAACACACACACTCACACACGCACAAACACATACACATACACTATTCACCTCTCGACTCCTACCTATTAGTCGCCCCTTACAAGAGGCAGGGCCTTCTTGCCTCGGCCGTATTCTAATCTCTGCGAACCGAATGGACACACACATACATACACACACATATTTACACACGCACAAACACACACACACCCACACACGCACACACACATACACATACACTCTTAACCTCTCGACTCCTACCCATTAGTCGCCTCTTACGACATTCAGGGACTTCTTGCCACGGACGTATTCTTCACTCTGCAAGCCGAACGGACACACACACATACTCACACACGCACACACACGCACACACGTACACACACACATACACTCTTCACCTCTCGACTCATACCCATTAGTCGCCTCTTACGACATTCAGGGACTTCTTGCCACTGACGTATTCTTCACTCTGCAAGCCGAACGGACACACACACATACTCACACACGCACACACACGCACACACGCACACACACACACATACACTCTTCACCTCTCGACTCCTACCCATTATTCTCCTCTTACGACAGGCAGGGACTTCTTGCCACGGCCGTGTTCTTATCTCTGCAAGCCGAACGGACACACACATACACACACACACTCACACACACACGCACACAGGCACACACACATACACTCACACACACAAACACGCACATACGCACACACACACATACATTCTTCACCTCTCGACTCCTACCGATTAGTCGACTCTCACGACAGGCAGGGTCTTCTTGCCTCGGCCGTGTTCTTATCTCTGCAAGCCGAACGGACACACACACACACACACACACACAGACACATACACTCTTAACCTCTCGACTCCTACCCATTAGTCGCCTCTTACGACATTCAGGGACTTCTTGCCACGGACGTATTCTTATCTCTGCAAGCCGAACGGACACACACACATACTCACACACGCACAAACACACGCACACACGTACGCACACACATACACTCTTCACCTCTCGACTACTACCCATTAGTCGCCCTTTACGACAGGCAGGGCCTTCTTGCCACGGCCATGTTCTTATCTCTGCGAGCCGAACGGACATACACACACTCACACACACACGCACGCTCACACGCACACACACACGCACACACGCACACGCACACGCACACGCACACACTCTCCACCTCTCGACTCCTATCCATTAGTCACCTCTTAAGACAGGCAGGGCCTTCTTGCCTCGGCCGTATTCTTATCTCTGCAAGCCGAACGGACACACACACACCCACACACACAAGCACGCACACACGCACACACACAAATACACTTTTCACCTCTCGACTCCTACCCATTAGTCGCCTCTTACGACAGGCATGGCCTTCTTGCCTCGGCCGTATTCTAATCTCTGCGAACCGAATGGACACACACATACATACACACACACATTTACACACGCACAAACACACACACACCCACACACGCACAAACACATACACATACACTATTCACCTCTCGACTCCTACCTATTAGTCGCCCCTTACAAGAGGCAGGGCCTTCTTGCCTCGGCCGTATTCTAATCTCTGCGAACCGAATGGACACACACATACATACACACACATATTTACACACGCACAAACACACACACACCCACACACGCACACACACATACACATACACTCTTAACCTCTCGACTCCTACCCATTAATCGCCTCTTACGACATTCAGGGACTTCTTGCCACGGACGTATTCTTCACTCTGCAAGCCGAACGGACACACACACATACTCACACACGCACACACACGCACACACGTACACACACACATACACTCTTCACCTCTCGACTCATACCCATTAGTCGCCTCTTACGACATTCAGGGACTTCTTGCCACGGACGTATTCTTCACTCTGCAAGCCGAGCGGACACACACACATACTCACACACGCACACACACACACGCACGCACACACGCACACATACACACACAAACACTCACGCATGCACAAACACACGCACGCACACACATACACACACACAAATACACTCTTCACCTCTCGACTCCTACCCATTAGTCGCCTTTTACGAGAGGCATGGCCTTCTTCCTTGGTCATATTTTAATTTCTGCGAGCCGAATGGACACACACATACATACACACACTCACTTACACACGCACACACAAAGGAACACACACACACATACACTCTTCATCTCTCGACTCCTACCAATTAGTCGCTCCTTACAGCAAGCAAGGCCTCCTTTCCACCGCCGTATTCTTATCTATGCAAGCCGAACGGACACACACACACTCAAACACACACGCACGCTCATACGCACACACACGCACACACGCAGACACACACATACACTCATCACCTCTCGACTCCTACCTATTAGTCGCCTCTTACGATAGGCAGGGCCTTCTTGCCTCGGTCGTGCTCTTATCTCTGCAAGCCGAACTAAAACACACATACTCACAAACGGACACACACGCACACACGCATACACACATACACTCTTCACCTCTCGACTCCTACTTATTAGTCGCCCCTTACAAGAGGCAGGGCCTTCTTGCCTCGGCCGTATTCTTATCTCTGCAAGCCAAACAGACACACACACATACACACACACACACACACGCACACACACGCACACACGCACACACACACACACACACACTGACACACACACATACACACACACACTCACACACGCACGCACACACGCACACACACACATACACTCTTCACCTCTCGATTCCTACCCATTATTCTCCTCTTACGACAGGCAGGGACTTCTTGCCACGGCCGTGTTTTTATCTTTGCAAGCAAAACAGACACACACACACGCACACACACACACACGCACACGCACACGCACACGCACACACTCTCCACCTCTCGACTCCTATCCATTGGTCGCCTCTTAAGACAGGCATGGCCTTCTTGCCACCGCTTTTTTCTTATCTCTGAGAGCGAAGGGACACACACACACACACATACACACACACACTCACACACACACACGCACACACGCACGCACACACGCACACACACGCACACACACACACACAAATACACTCTTCACCTCTCGACTCCTACCCTCTTACGACAGGCAGGGCTTCTTGCCACGGCCGTATTCTTATCTCTACGAGCCGAACGGACACACACACACACTCACACACGCACACACGCACACACATACACACATACACTCTTCACCTCTCGACTCCTACCCATTAGTCGTCTCTTACGACAGGCAGGGCCTTTTTGCCACGGCCTTGTTTTTATCTCTGCGAGCCATAAAGACACACACACACACACACTCACACACACACACACCTAAACTCTTCTAAACGACAGGCAGGGCCTTCTTGCCACGGCTGTATTCTTATCTCTGCAAGCCGAACGGACACACACACACACATACACTCACACACGCACACACACACACACTCACACACAGGTACACTCTTCAACTCGCGACTCCTACCCATTAGTTGCTCCTTACAGCAGGCATGTCCTTCTTGCCTCGTCCGTATCTCTGCAAGCCGAACGGACACTTACATACATACACACACACTTACAAACGCACAAACACACACACATGCACACACACATACACTCTTCACCTCTTGACTCCTACCCATTAGTCACCTCTTACGACAGGCATGGCATTCTTGCCACCGCTGTTTTCTATTCTCTGTGAGCCGAAGGGACACACATACAGACACACACACACTCACAGACACACACACACGCACGCACACACGCACACACACATATACTCTCACACACACACACACGCACACACGCACACACGCACACACACATACACTCTTCACCTCTCGATTCCTACCTATTAGTCGCCCCTACAAGAGGCAGGGCCTTCTTGCCTTGGCCGTATTCTTATCTCTGCAAGCCTAACGGACACACACACATACACACACACATACTCACACACGCACACACACACGCACACACACATACACTCTTTACCCCTCGACTCCTACCTATTAGTCGCCCCTTACAAGAGGCAGGGCCTTCTTGCCTCGGCCGTATTCTTATCTCTGCAAGCCAAACGGACATACACACATACACACACACTCACACACGCACACACACACATACACTCTTCACCTCTCGACTCCTACCCATTAGTCGCCTCTTACGACAAGCATGGCCTTCTTGCCACCGCTGTTTTCTTATCTCTGCGAGACGAAGGGACACACACACACACACATACACACACACACTCACACACACATGCGCACAAACGCACGCACACATACATTCTTCACCTCTCGACTCCTACCCATTAGTCGCCCATTACGACAGGCATGGCCTTCTTGCCACCGCTGTTTTCTTATCTCTGCGAGCCGAAGGGACACACACATACACACACACTCACACACACACGCACGCACACATACACTCTTCACCTCTCGACTCCTACCCATTAGTCGCCTCTTACGACAGTCAGGGCCTTCTTGCCACGGCCGTGTTCTTATCTCTGCGAGCCAACCGGACACACACACTCACACACACACACATACACACACACACTCACACACGCACGCACACACGCACACACTTACACACGCATACACACACACACACATACACTTTTCACCTCTCGACTCCTACCCATTAGTCACCTCTTACGACAGGCATGGCCTTCTTGAAACCGCTGATTTCTTATCTCTGCGAGCCGAAGGGACACACATACACATACACACACACTCACACACACACGCACACACGCACGCACACATACACTCTTCACCTCTCGACTCCTACCCATTAGTCGCCCATTACGACAGGCATGGCCTTCTTGCCACCGCTGTTTTCTTATCTCTGCGAGCCGAAGGGACACACACATACACACACACTCACACACACACGCACGCACACATACACTCTTCACCTCTCGACTCCTACCCATTAGTCGCCTCTTACGACAGTCAGGGCCTTCTTGCCACGGCCGTGTTCTTATCTCTGCGAGCCAACCGGACACACACACTCACACACACACACACATACACACACACACACACTCACACACGCACGCACACACGCACACACTTACACACGCATACACACACACACACATACACTTTTCACCTCTCGACTCCTACCCATTAGTCACCTCTTACGACAGGCATGGCCTTCTTGAAACCGCTGATTTCTTATCTCTGCGAGCCGAAGGGACACACATACACATACACACACACTCACACACACACGCACACACGCACGCACACATACACTCTTCACCTCTCGACTCCTACCTATTAGTCGCCCCTTACAAGAGGCAGGGCCTTCTTGCCTCGGCCGTATTCTTATCTCTGCAAGCCAAACGGACACACACACATACTCACACACGCACACACACACGCACACACGCATACACACATACACTCTTCACCTCTCGTCTCCTACCTATTAGTCGCCCCTTACAAAAGGCAGGGCCTTCTTGCCTCGGCCGTATTCTTATCTCTGCAAGCCAAACGGACACACAAACATACACACACACTCACACACGCACACACACGCACACACGCACACACACACACATATACACTCTTTACCACTCGACTCCTACCCATTAGTCGCCTCTTACGACAGGCAGGGCCTTCTTGCCACGGCCGTGTTCTTATCTCTGCGAGCCTACTGGACACACACACACTCACACACACAAATACACACACACACACTCACACACGCACACACACGCACACACGCACACACACACACACATACACACACACACTCACACACACACACGCACACACGCATGCACACACGCACACACACATACACTCACACACACACACAAACACGCACACACGCACACACACATACATTCTTCACTTCTCTAATCCTACCAATTAGTCGCCTCTCACGACAGGCAGGGCCTTCTTGCCTCGGCCGTGTTCTTATCTCTGCAACACGAACGGACACACACACAAACACGCACACACGCACACACACATACATTCTTCACCTCTTGACTCCTACCTATTAGTCGCCTCTTAAGACAGGCAGGGTCTTCTTGCCACGGACGTATACCTATCTCTGCGAGCCGAACGGACACACACACACACACACTTGCACACATACACACACATACACATACACGCTTCACCTCTCGACTCCTACCCATTAGTCGCTCCTTACAGCAAGCATGGCCTTCCTGCCACGGACGTATTCTTATCTCTGCGAGCCGAAGGGATACACACACACATACACACACACATACACACACACATACTCACACACGGACGCACACACGCACACACACATACACTCACACACACACAAACACGCACACACGCACACACACATACATTCTTCACCTCTCGACTCCTACCTATTAGTCGCCTCTTACGATAGGCAGGGCCTTCTTGCCTCGGTCGTGCTACTATCTCTGCAAGCCGAACGGACACACACACACACGCACACACACACACGCACACGCACACGCACACGCACACACTATTCACATCTCTAGTCCTACCCATTATTCTCCTCTTACGACAGGCAGGGACTTCTTGCCACGGCCGTGTTCTTATCTCTGCAAGCCTAACGGACACACACATACACACACACACTCACACACACACACGCACACACACACACACACACGCACACATGCACACACACACAAATACACTCTTCACCTCTCGACTCCTACCCATTAGTCGCATCTTACGACAGGCATGGACTTATTGCCTTGGCCGTATTCTAATCTCTGCGAGCCGCACGGACACACACACATTCACACACACACTTACACACGTACGCACACACGCACACACACACATACACTCTTCACCTCTCGACTCCTACCCATTATTCTCCTCTTACGACAGGCAGGGACTTTTTGCCACGGCCGTGTTCTTATCTCTGCGAGCCGAACGCACACACACACACACACTCACACACAAACACACACACGCAAGCACACATACACTATTCACCTCTCGACTTCTACACATTATTCTCCTCTTACGACAGGCAGGGACTTCTTGCCACGGCCGTGTTCTTATCTCTGCAAGCCGAACGGACACATATACACACGCACACACAAACACACGCACACAGGCACACACGCACACACGCACACACGCACACGCACACCCACACGCACACACTTTCCACCTCTCGATTCCTATCCATTAGTCGCCTCTTAAGACAGGCAGGGCCTTCTTGCCACGGACGTATTCTTATCTCTGCGAGCCGAACGGACACACACACACACGCACAGACAAATACACGCACACAGGCACACACGCACATACGCAGACGTACACGCACACGCACACACTCTCCACCTCTCGACTCCTATCCATTAGTCGCCTCTTAAGACAGGCAGGGCCTTCTTGCCTCGGCCGTATTCTTATCTCTGCAAGCCAAACGGACACACACACACATACACACACACACTCACACAAGCACAAACACACGCACACACACGCAGACACATACACTCTT
Source organism: Diabrotica undecimpunctata (assembly GCF_040954645.1). Lineage (NCBI taxonomy): Eukaryota > Metazoa > Arthropoda > Insecta > Coleoptera > Chrysomelidae > Diabrotica > Diabrotica undecimpunctata. The sequence continues at coordinate 374,967 of NW_027311887.1, read as the reverse complement.
CACCTCTCGACTCCTATTCATTAGTCGCCTCTTACGACAGGCAGGGACTTCTTGCCACGGCCGTGTTCTTATCTCTGCGAGCCGAACGGACACACACACACTCACACACACACACGCACACACACACGCACACACGCACACACACACAAATACACTCTTCACCTCTCGACTCCTACCCATTAGTCGCCTCTTACGACAGGCATGGACTTATTGCCACGGCCGTATTCTAATCTCTGCGAGCCGAACGGACACACACATACGTACACACACACTCACACACTCACACACGCACACACGCATGCACACACGCACACACACATACACTCACACACACACACAAACACGCACACACGCACACACACATACATTCTTCACCTCTCGACTCCTACCTATTAGTCGCCTCTTAAGACAGGCAGGGGCTTCTTGCCTCGGCCGTATTCTTATCTCTGCGAGCCGAGCGGACACACACATACGTACACACACACTCTCACACACACACACGCACACACACGCAGACACATACACTCTTCACCTCTCTACTCCTATTCATTAGTCGCCTCTTACGACAGGCAGGGACTTCTTGCCACGGCCGTATTCTAATCTCTGCGAGCTGAACGGACACACACATACGTACACACACACTCACACACACACACACGCACACACGCACGCACACATACCCTCTTCACCTATCGACTCCTACCCATTAGTCGCCTCTTACGACAGCCAGGGCCTTCTTGCCACGGCCGTGTTCTCATTTCAGCGAGCCGACCGGACACACACACACACGCACACACAAACACACGCACACAGGCACAAACGCACACACGCTAACGCACACGCACACGCACACACTCTCCACCTCTCGACTCATATCCGTTAGTCGCCTTTTAAGACAGGCACGGCCTTCTTGCCACGAACGCATTCTTATCTCTGCGAGCCGAACAGACACACACACACTCACACAGACACGCACGCACACACGCCACTCACACGCACACACACATACTCACACACGCACACACACACGCACACACGCACCCACACACATACACTCTTCACCTCTCGACTCCTACCTATTAGTCGCCTCTTACGATAGGCAGGGTCTTCTTGCCTCGGACGTGTTCTTATCTCTGCAAGCCAAACGGACACACACACACACACTCGCACACACACATACACACACATACACGCTTCACCTCTCGACTCCTACCCATTAGCCGCATCTTAAGACATTCAGGGCCTTCTTGCCTCGGTCGTGTTCTTATCTCTGCAAGCCGAACGGACACACACACACACGCACACACAAACACACGCACACAGGCACCCACGCACACGCACATGCACACGCACACGCACACACTCTCCACCTCTCGACTCCTATCCAGTTGTCGCCTCTTACGACAGGCAGGGCCTTCTTGCCTCGGTCGTGTTCTTATCTCTGCAAGCCGAACGGACACATACACACACACACGCACACACAAACACACGCACACAGGCACCCACGCACACGCACATGCACACGCACACGCACACACTCTCCACCTCTCGACTCCTATCCATTAGCTGCCTCTTAAGACAGGCAGGGCCTTCTTGCCCCGGACGTATTCTTATCTCTGGAAGCCGAGCGGACAAACACACACACACACGCACGCACGCACTCACGCACACACACACACTCACACACGCACAAACACACGCACACACGCACACACAAACACACGCACACAGGCACCCACGCACACGCACATGCACACGCACACGCACACACTCTCCTCCTCTCGACTCCTATCCATTTGTCGCCTCTTACGACATTCAGGGACTTCTTGCCACGGCCGTTTTCTTATCTCTGCGAGCCGAACGGACACACACACACACACTCACACACACACACACACACACACACGCAAGCACACATCTTCATCTTCTCGACTCCTACCCATTAGTCGCCTCTTACGACAGGCAGGGCCTTCTTGCCACGGCCGTGTTCTCATTTCAGCGAGCGGACCGGACACACACACACACGCACATACAAACACACGCACACAGGCACAAACGCACACACGCAAACGTACACGCACACGCACACACTCTCCACCTCTCGACTTCTATCCATTAGTCGCCTCTTAAGACAGGCAGGGCCTTCTTGACACGAACGCATTCTTATCTCTGCAAGCCGAAAGGACACACAAAAACACACTCACACACACACACACGCAAGCACACATACACTATTCACCTCTCGACTTCTACCCATTATTCTCCTCTTACGACAGGCAGGGACTTCTTGCCACGGCCGTGTTCTTATCTCTGCAAGCCTAACGGACACACACACACACGCACACACAAACACACGCACACAGGCACACACGCACACAGGCACACACGCACACGCACAAGCACATGCACACACTCTCCACCTCTCGATTCCTATCCATTAGTCGCCTCTTAAGACAGGCAGGGCCTTCTTGCCGCGGACGTATTTTTATCTCTGCGAGCCAAACGGACACACACACACGCACACACAAACACACGCACACAGGCACACACGCACACACGCACACACGCACACGTACACGCACACACTCTCCACCTCTCGACTCCTATCCATCAGTCGCCTCTTAAGACAGGCAGTGCCTTCTTGCCTCGGCCGTATTCTTATCTCTGCAAGCCAAACGGACACACACACACACACATACACACACACACACACTCACACACGCACAAACACACGTACACACACACAGACACATACACTCTTCACCTCTCGACTCCTACCCATTAGTCGCCTCTTACGACAGCCAGGGCCTTCTTGCCACGGCCGTGTTCTCATTTCAGCGAGCGGACCGGACACACACACACACGCACATACAAACACACGCACACAGGCACAAACGCACACACGCAAACGTACACGCACACGCACACATTCTCCACCTTTCGGCTCCTATCCATTAGTCGGCTCTTAATACAGGCAGGGCCTTCTTGACACGAACGCATTCTTATCTCTGCGAGCCGAAAGGACACACAAAAACACACTCACACACACACACACGCAAGCACACAAACACTATTCACCTCTCGACTTCTACCCATTATTCTCCTCTTACGACAGGCAGGGACTTCTTGCCATGGCCGTGTTCTTATTTCTGCAAGCCGAACGGACACACACACACACGCACACACAAACACACGCACACAGGCACACACGCACACACGCACACACGCACACGCACAAGCACACGCACACACTCTCCATCTCTCGATTCCTATCCATTAGTCGCCTCTTAAGACAGGCAGGGCCTTCTTGCCGCGGACGTATTCTTATCTCTGCGAGCCGAACGGACACACACACACGCACACACAAACACACGCACACAGGCACACACGCACACACGCACACACGCACACGTACACGCACACACTCTCCACCTCTCGACTCCTATCCATCAGTCGCCTCTTAAGACAGGCAGTGCCTTCTTGCCACGGCCGTATTCGTACCTCTGCGAGCAGAAGAGACACGCACACACACACACACATACACATACACACACACGCGCACACACAGACACATACACTCTTCACCTCTCGACTCCTACCCATTAGTCGCTTCTTACAGCAGGCATGGCCTTCTTACCACGGCCGTATTCTTATCTCTGCGAGCCGAAGGGATACACACACACACACACTCACAAACACCCACACAGACGCACACGCACACACGCACGCTCACACGAACACTCACATACACTCACACACACACATGCACACACGCACACACACACATACACTCTTCACCTCTCGACTCCTACCTATTAGTCGCCTCTTACGATAGGCAGGGCCTTCTTGCCTCGGCCGTGTTCTTATCTCTGCAAGCCGAACGGACACACACACATACTCACACACGCACACACACATGCACACACGCACACACACACATACACTCTTCACCTCTCGATTCCTACCTATTAGTCGCCTTTTACGATAGGCAGGGCCTTCTTGCCTCCGTCGTGTTTTTATCTCTGCAGGCCGAACTAACACACACACATACTCACACACGCACACACACACGCACATACACATATACACTCTTCACCTCTCGACTCCTACTTATTAGTCGCTCCTTACAAGCGGCAGGGCCTTTTTGCCTCGGCCGTATTCTTATCTCTGCATGCCAAATGGACACACAAACATACACACGCACGCACACACACACACACACACATACACTCTTCACCTCTCGACTCCTACCCATTATTCTCCTCTTACGACAGGCAGGGCCTTCTTGCCACGGCCGTGTTCATATCTCTGCGAGCCGACCGGACACACACACACTGACACACACACACTCACACACACACTCACACACGCACGCACACACGCACACGCACACACTTTCCACCTCTCGACTCCTATCCATTAGTCGCCTCTTAAGACAGGCAGGGCCTTCTTGCCACGGGCGTATTTTTATCTCTGCGAGCCGAACGGACACTTACATACATACACACACACTTACAAACGCACACAGAAACGAACAAACACACACACACATACACTCTTCATCTCTCGACTCCTACCAATTAGCCGCTAATTACAACAAGCATGGCCTTCTTGCCACGGCCGTATTCTTATCTCTGCAAGCCGAACGGACACACACACCCATACACACACACTCACATACGCACAAACACAGTCACACACACCCACATACACTATTTACCTCTCGACTCCTCCCTTTTGGTCGCCTCTTACGAGAGGCAGGGCCTTCTTGCCCCGGCCGTATTCTTATCTCTGCAAGCCGAACCGATACACACACTCACACACACACGCACGCACACACGCACACACACACACACACACAAATACACTCTTCACCTCTCGACTCCTACCCATTAGTCGCCTTTTACGACAGGCATGTCCTTCTTGCCTCGACCGTATTCTAATCTCTGCGAGCCGAACGGAAACTTACATACATACACACACACTTACAAACGCACACAGAAACGAACAAACACACACACACATACACTCTTCATCTCTCGACTCCTACCAATTAGCCGCTAATTACAACAAGCATGGCCTTCTTGCCACGGCCGTATTCTTATCTCTGCAAGCCGAACGGACACACACACCCATACACACACACTCACATACGCACAAACACACACACGCACACACACATGCACTCTTCACCTCTCGACTCCTACCCATTAGTCACCTCTTACGACAGGCATGGCATTTTTGCCACCGCTGTTTTCTTTTCTCTGCGAGATGAAGGGACACACATACACACACACACACACTCACAGACACACACACACGCACGCACACACGCACACACACATACACTCACACACACACACGCACACACGCACACACACATACACTCTTCACCTCTCGACTCCTACCCATTAGTCGCCTCTTACGTTAGGCAGGGCCTTCTTTCCTCGGCCGTGTTCTTATCTCTGCAAGCTGAACGGACACACACACATACTCACACACGCACACACACACGCACACACACATACACTCTTCACCCCTCGACTTCTACCTATTAGTCGCCCCTTACAAGAGGCAGGGCCTTCTTGCCTCGGCCGTATTCTTATCTCTGCAAGCCAAACGGACACACACACATACACTCTTCACCTCTCGACTCCTACCCATTAGTCGCCACACACACGCGCATAAACGCACGCACACTAACATTCTTCACCTCTCGACTCCTACCCATTAGTCGCCCAATACGACAGGCATGGCCTTCTTGCCACCGCTGTTTTCTTATTTCTGCGAGCCGAAGGGACACTCACATACACACACACTCACACACACACCCACGCACACATACACTCTTCACCTCTCGACTCCTACCCATTAGTCGCCTCTTACGACAGGCAGGGCCTTCTTGCCACGGCCGTGTTCTTATCTTTGCGAGCCAACCGGACACACACACTCGCACACACACATACACACACACACACTCACACACGTACGCACACACGCACAGACTTACACACGCATACACACACACACATACACTTTTCACCTCTCGACTCCTACCCAATAGTCACCTCTTACGACAGGCATGGCCTTCTTGAAACCGCTGATTTCTTATCTCTGTGAGCCGAAGGGACACACATACACATACACACACACTCACACACACACGCACACACACGCACACACGCACACACACACACACACATACACTCTTCACCTCTCGACTCCTACCCATTAGTCGCCTCTTACGACAGGCAGGGCCTTATTGCCACGGCCGTGTTCTTATCTCTGCGAGCCGACTGGACACACACACACACTCACACACACACATACACACACACTCACACACGCACACACACGTACACTCACACACACATACACTCTTCACCTCTCGACTCCTACCCATTAGTCGCCTCTTACGACAGGCAGGGCCTTCTTGCCACGGCCGTGTTCTTATCTCTGCAAGCCGAACGGACACACACACACGCACACACACACGCACACGCACACGCACACACTATTCACCTCTCGAGTCCTACCCATTATTCTCCTCTTACGACAGGCAGGGACTTCTTGCCACGGCCGTGTTCTTATCTCTGCAAGCCGAACGGACACACACATACACACACACACACTCACACACACACACGCACACACACACACACACGCACACACGCACACACGCACACACGCACACACACACAAATACACTATTCACCTCTCGACTCCTACCCATTAGTCGCATCTTACGACAGGCATGGACTTATTGCCTCGGCCGTATTCTAATCTCTGCGAGCCGCACGGACACACACACACTCACACACGTACGCACACACGCACACACACACATACACTCTTCACCTCTCGACTCCTACCCATTATTCTCCTCTTACGACAGGCAGGGACTTTTTGCCACGGCCGTGTTCTTATCTCTGCGAGCCGAACGCACACACACACACACACACTCACACACAAACACACACACGCAAGCACACATACACTATTCACCTCTCGACTTCTACCCATTATTCTCCTCTTACGACAAGCAGGGACTTCTTGCCACGGCCGTGTTCTTATCTCTGCAAGCCGAACGGACAAACACACACACGCACACACAAACACACGCACACAGGCACACACGCACACACGGACACGCACACCCACACGCACACACTTTCCACCTCTCGATTCCTATCCATTAGTCGCCTCTTAAGACAGGCAGGGCCTTCTTGCCACGGACGTATTCTTATCTCTGCGAGCCGAACGGACACACACACACGCACAGACAAACACACGCACACAGGCACACACGCACACGTACACGCACACGCACACACTCTCCACCTCTCGACTCCTATCCATTAGTCGCCTCTTAAGACAGGCAGGGCCTTCTTGCCTCGGCCGTATTCTTATCTCTGCAAGCCAAACGGACACACACACACACATACACACACACACTTACACACGCACAAACACACGCACACACACACAGACACATACACTCTTCACCTCTCGACTCCTATTCACTAGTCGCCTCTTACGACAGGCAGGGACTCCTTGCCACGGCCGTGTTCTTATCTCTGCGAGCCGAACAGACACACACACACTCACACACACACACACCCACACACACAAGCACGCACACACACACACACACACAAATACACTTTTCACCTCTCGACTCCTACCCATTAGTCGCCTCTTACGACAGGCATGGCCTTCTTGCCTCGGCCGTATTCTAATCTCTGCGAACCGAATGGACACACACATACATACACACACATATTTACACACAAACACACACACACCCACACACGCACACACACATACACATACACTCTTAACCTCTCGACTCCTACCCATTAGTCGCCTCTTACGACAGGCAGGGCCTTCTTGCCACGGCCGTGTTCTCATTTCAGCGAGCCGACCGGACACACACACACGCACATACAAACACACGCACACAGGCACAAACGCACACACGCAAACGCACACGCACACGCACACACTCTCCACCTCTCGACTCCTATCCATTAGTCGCCTCTTAAGACAGGCAGAGCCTTCTTGCAACGAACGCATTCTTATCTCTGCGAGCCGAACGGACACACACACACACTCACACACAAACACACACACGCAAGCACACATACACTATTCACCTCTCGACTTCTACCCATTATTCTCCTCTTACGACAGGCAGGGCCTTCTTGCCTCGGCCGTATTCTTATCTCTGCAAGCCGAACGGACACACACACACGCACACACAAACACGCGCACACAGGCACACACGCACACACGCACACACGCACACGCACAAGCACACGCACACACTCTCCATCTCTCGATTCCTATCCATTAGTCGCCTCTTAAGACAGGCAGGGCCTTCTTGCCGCGGACGTATTCTTATCTCTGCGAGCCGAACGGACACACACACACGCACACACAAACACACGCACACAGGCACACACGCACACACGCACACACGCACACGTACACGCACACACTCTCCACCTCTCGACTCCTATCCATCAGTCGCCTCTTAAGACAGGCAGTGCCTTCTTGCCACGGCCGTATTCGTACCTCTGCGAGCAGAAGAGACACGCACACACACACACACATACACATACACACACACGCGCACACACAGACACATACACTCTTCACCTCTCGACTCCTACCCATTAGTCGCTTCTTACAGCAGGCATGGCCTTCTTACCACGGCCGTATTCTTATCTCTGCGAGCCGAAGGGATACACACACACACACACTCACAAACACCCACACAGACGCACACGCACACACGCACGCTCACACGAACACTCACATACACTCACACACACACATGCACACACGCACACACACACATACACTCTTCACCTCTCGACTCCTACCTATTAGTCGCCTCTTACGATAGGCAGGGCCTTCTTGCCTCGGCCGTGTTCTTATCTCTGCAAGCCGAACGGACACACACACATACTCACACACGCACACACACATGCACACACGCACACACACACATACACTCTTCACCTCTCGATTCCTACCTATTAGTCGCCTTTTACGATAGGCAGGGCCTTCTTGCCTCCGTCGTGTTTTTATCTCTGCAGGCCGAACTAACACACACACATACTCACACACGCACACACACACGCACATACACATATACACTCTTCACCTCTCGACTCCTACTTATTAGTCGCTCCTTACAAGCGGCAGGGCCTTTTTGCCTCGGCCGTATTCTTATCTCTGCATGCCAAATGGACACACAAACATACACACGCACGCACACACACACACACACACATACACTCTTCACCTCTCGACTCCTACCCATTATTCTCCTCTTACGACAGGCAGGGCCTTCTTGCCACGGCCGTGTTCATATCTCTGCGAGCCGACCGGACACACACACACTGACACACACACACTCACACACACACTCACACACGCACGCACACACGCACACGCACACACTTTCCACCTCTCGACTCCTATCCATTAGTCGCCTCTTAAGACAGGCAGGGCCTTCTTGCCACGGGCGTATTTTTATCTCTGCGAGCCGAACGGACACTTACATACATACACACACACTTACAAACGCACACAGAAACGAACAAACACACACACACATACACTCTTCATCTCTCGACTCCTACCAATTAGCCGCTAATTACAACAAGCATGGCCTTCTTGCCACGGCCGTATTCTTATCTCTGCAAGCCGAACGGACACACACACCCATACACACACACTCACATACGCACAAACACAGTCACACACACCCACATACACTATTCACCTCTCGACTCCTCCCTTTTGGTCGCCTCTTACGAGAGGCAGGGCCTTCTTGCCCCGGCCGTATTCTTATCTCTGCAAGCCGAACCGATACACACACTCACACACACACGCACGCACACACGCACACACACACACACACACAAATACACTCTTCACCTCTCGACTCCTACCCATTAGTCGCCTTTTACGACAGGCATGTCCTTCTTGCCTCGACCGTATTCTAATCTCTGCGAGCCGAACGGAAACTTACATACATACACACACACTTACAAACGCACACAGAAACGAACAAACACACACACACATACACTCTTCATCTCTCGACTCCTACCAATTAGCCGCTAATTACAACAATCATGGCCTTCTTGCCACGGCCGTATTCTTATCTCTGCAAGCCGAACGGACACACACACCCATACACACACACTCACATACGCACAAACACACACACGCACACACACATGCACTCTTCACCTCTCGACTCCTACCCATTAGTCACCTCTTACGACAGGCATGGCATTTTTGCCACCGCTGTTTTCTTTTCTCTGCGAGATGAAGGGACACACATACACACACACACACACTCACAGACACACACACACGCACGCACACACGCACACACACATACACTCACACACACACACGCACACACGCACACACACATACACTCTTCACCTCTCGACTCCTACCCATTAGTCGCCTCTTACGTTAGGCAGGGCCTTCTTTCCTCGGCCGTGTTCTTATCTCTGCAAGCTGAACGGACACACACACATACTCACACACGCACACACACACGCACACACACATACACTCTTCACCCCTCGACTTCTACCTATTAGTCGCCCCTTACAAGAGGCAGGGCCTTCTTGCCTCGGCCGTATTCTTATCTCTGCAAGCCAAACGGACACACACACATACACTCTTCACCTCTCGACTCCTACCCATTAGTCGCCACACACACGCGCATAAACGCACGCACACTAACATTCTTCACCTCTCGACTCCTACCCATTAGTCGCCCATTACGACAGGCATGGCCTTCTTGCCACCGCTGTTTTCTTATTTCTGCGAGCCGAAGGGACACTCACATACACACACACTCACACACACACCCACGCACACATACACTCTTCACCTCTCGACTCCTACCCATTAGTCGCCTCTTACGACAGGCAGGGCCTTCTTGCCACGGCCGTGTTCTTATCTTTGCGAGCCAACCGGACACACACACTCGCACACACACATACACACACACACACTCACACACGTACGCACACACGCACAGACTTACACACGCATACACACACACACATACACTTTTCACCTCTCGACTCCTACCCAATAGTCACCTCTTACGACAGGCATGGCCTTCTTGAAACCGCTGATTTCTTATCTCTGTGAGCCGAAGGGACACACATACACATACACACACACTCACACACACACGCACACACACGCACACACGCACACACACACACACATACACTCTTCACCTCTCGACTCCTACCCATTAGTCGCCTCTTACGACAGGCAGGGCCTTATTGCCACGGCCGTGTTCTTATCTCTGCGAGCCGACTGGACACACACACACACTCACACACACACATACACACACACTCACACACGCACACACACGTACACTCACACACACATACACCCTTCACCTCTCGACTCCTACCCATTAGTCGCCTCTTACGACAGGCAGGGCCTTCTTGCCACGGCCGTGTTCTTATCTCTGCAAGCCGAACGGACACACACACACGCACACACACACGCACACGCACACGCACACACTATTCACCTCTCGAGTCCTACCCATTATTCTCCTCTTACGACAGGCAGGGACTTCTTGCCACGGCCGTGTTCTTATCTCTGCAAGCCGAACGGACACACACATACACACACACACACTCACACACACACACGCACACACACACACACACGCACACACGCACACACGCACACACGCACACACACACAAATACACTATTCACCTCTCGACTCCTACCCATTAGTCGCATCTTACGACAGGCATGGACTTATTGCCTCGGCCGTATTCTAATCTCTGCGAGCCGCACGGACACACACACACTCACACACGTACGCACACACGCACACACACACATACACTCTTCACCTCTCGACTCCTACCCATTATTCTCCTCTTACGACAGGCAGGGACTTTTTGCCACGGCCGTGTTCTTATCTCTGCGAGCCGAACGCACACACACACACACACACTCACACACAAACACACACACGCAAGCACACATACACTATTCACCTCTCGACTTCTACCCATTATTCTCCTCTTACGACAAGCAGGGACTTCTTGCCACGGCCGTGTTCTTATCTCTGCAAGCCGAACGGACAAACACACACACGCACACACAAACACACGCACACAGGCACACACGCACACACGGACACGCACACCCACACGCACACACTTTCCACCTCTCGATTCCTATCCATTAGTCGCCTCTTAAGACAGGCAGGGCCTTCTTGCCACGGACGTATTCTTATCTCTGCGAGCCGAACGGACACACACACACGCACAGACAAACACACGCACACAGGCACACACGCACACGTACACGCACACGCACACACTCTCCACCTCTCGACTCCTATCCATTAGTCGCCTCTTAAGACAGGCAGGGCCTTCTTGCCTCGGCCGTATTCTTATCTCTGCAAGCCAAACGGACACACACACACACATACACACACACACTTACACACGCACAAACACACGCACACACACACAGACACATACACTCTTCACCTCTCGACTCCTATTCACTAGTCGCCTCTTACGACAGGCAGGGACTCCTTGCCACGGCCGTGTTCTTATCTCTGCGAGCCGAACAGACACACACACACTCACACACACACACACCCACACACACAAGCACGCACACACACACACACAAATACACTTTTCACCTCTCGACTCCTACCCATTAGTCGCCTCTTACGACAGGCATGGCCTTCTTGCCTCGGCCGTATTCTAATCTCTGCGAACCGAATGGACACACACATACATACACACACATATTTACACACAAACACACACACACCCACACACGCACACACACATACACATACACTCTTAACCTCTCGACTCCTACCCATTAGTCGCCTCTTACGACAGGCAGAGCCTTCTTGCAACGAACGCATTCTTATCTCTGCGAGCCGAACGGACACACACACACACTCACACACAAACACACACACGCAAGCACACATACACTATTCACCTCTCGACTTCTACCCATTATTCTCCTCTTACGACAGGCAGGGCCTTCTTGCCTCGGCCGTATTCTTATCTCTGCAAGCCGAACGGACACACACACACGCACACACAAACACGCGCACACAGGCACACACGCACACACGCACACACGCACACGCACACACACAGACACATACACTCTTCACCTCTCAACTCCTACCCATTAGTCGCCTCTTAAGACAGGCAGGGCCTTCTTGCCACCGCCGTATTCTTATCTCTGCGAGCCGAACGGACACACACACACACTCACACACACGGACACACACACACCTACACTCTTCACCTCACGACTCCTACCTATTACTCGCCCCTTACGACAGGCAGGGCCTTTTTGCCTCGCTGTATTCTTATCTCTGCAAGCCGAACGGACACACATACATGCACACACACTTACACACACGTTCACTCTTCACCTATCGACTCCTACCCATTAGTCGCTCCTTACAGCAGGCATGGCCTTCTTGCCACGACCGTATTCTTATCTCTGTGAGCCGAAGGGACACACACACACACACATACACATACACACACACATACTCACACACACACACGCACACATACACTCTTCACCTCTCGATTCCTACCCATTAGTCGCCTCTTACGACAGGCATGGCCTTCTTGCCACGGCTGTATTCTTACCTCTGCGAGCCAAAGAACACACAGACACATACACACACACTCACACACGCACACACACACGCGCACACTCGCACACATGCACATACATACACTCTCCACCTCTCGACTCCTACCCATTAGTCGCCTCTTACGACAGGCATGGCCTTCTTGCCACCGCCGTATTCTTTTCTCTGCGAGTCAAACGGACACATACAAACACTCACATACACACACACGCACACACACACACACATACACACACGCACACACACACACACACACAATCACTCTTCACCTCTCGACTCCTACCTATGAGAAGCCCCTTACGGCATGCAGGGCCTTCTTGCCTCGGCCGTATTCTTATCTCTGCGAGCCGAACGGACACACACATAGATACACACACACACACTCACACACGCACACACACACGAACATACACACACACACGTACACTCTTCACATCTCGACTCCTACCCATTAGTCGCCTCTTGCGACAGGCAGGGCTTTCTTGCCACGGCCGTGTTCGTATCTCTGCGAGCCGAACAGACACACACACACTCACACACACACACACGCACACACAGACACATACACTCTTCACCTCTCGACTCCTACCCATTCGTCGCCTCTTTCGACAGGCAGGGCCTTTTTGCAACGGCCGTGTTCTTATCTCTGCGAGCCATACAGACACACATACACACTCACACACACACACACACCTACACTCTTTACCTCTCGACTCCTACCTATTACTCGCCCCTTACGACAGGCAGGGCCTTCTTGCCTCGGCTGTATTCTTATCTCTGCAGGCCGAACGGACACACATACATACACACACACTCACACACGCACACACACACACACTCACACACACACACGCACACACACACATACACTCTTCACCTTTCGACTCCTACCCATTAGTCGCCTCTTACGACAGGCAGGGCCTTCTTGCCACGGCCGTATTCTTATCTCTGCGAGCCATACAGACACACATACACACTCACACACACACACCTACACTCTTCACCTCTTGACTCCTACCTATTACTCGCACCTTACGACAGGCAGGGCCTTCTTGCCTCGGCTGTATTCTTATCTCTGCAGGCCGAACGGACACACACACACACTCACACACGCACACACGCACACACATACACACATACACTCTTCACCTCTCGACTCCTACCCATTAGTCGTCTCTTACGACAGGCAGGGCCTTTTTGCCACGGCCTTGTTTTTATCTCTGCGAGCCATAAAGACACACACACACACACACACTCACACACACACACACCTAAACTCTTCTAAACGACAGGCAGGGCCTTCTTGCCTCGGCTGTATTCTTATCTCTGCAAGCCGAACGGACACACACACACACATACACTCACACACGCACACACACACACACTCACACATAGGTACACTCTTCAACTCGCGACTCCTACCCATTAGTTGCTCCCTACAGCAGGCATGGCCTTCTTGCCACGGCCGTATTCGTACCTCTGCCAGCAGAAGAGACACGCACACACACACACACACACACACACACACACATACACATACACACACACGCGCGCACACACACACACATACACTCTTCACCTCTCGACTCCTACCCATTAGTCGCTCCTTACAGCAGGCATGGCCTTCTTACCACGACCGTATTTTTATCTCTGCGAGCCGAAGGGATACACACACACACACACACACACTCACAAACATCCACACAGACGCACACGCACACACGCACGCTTACACGAACACACACATACACTCACACACACACACATGCACACACGCACACACACACATGCACTCTTCACCTCTCGACTCCTACCTATTAGTCGCCTCTTACGATAGGCAGGGCCTTCTTGCCTCGGCAGTGTTCTTATCTCTGCAAGCCGAACGGACACACACACATACTCACACACGCACACACACATGCACACACGCACACACACACATACACTCTTCACCTCTCGACTCCTACCTATTAGTCGCCTTTTACGATAGGCAGGGCCTTCTTGCCTCCGTCGTGTTCTTATATCTGCCTCTCCGAACTAACACACACACATACTCACACACGCACACACACACGCACACACACATACACTCTTCACCTCTCGACTCCCACTTATTAGTCGCTCCTTACAAGCTGCAGGGCCTTTTTGCCTTGGCCGTATTTTTATCTCTGCATGCCAAACGGACACACAAACATACACACGCACGCACACACACACACACATACACTCTTCACCTCTCGACTCCTACCCATTATTCTCCTCTTACGACAGGCAGGGCCTTCTTGCCACGGCCGTGCTCATATCTCTGCGAGCCGACCGGACACACACACACTGACACACACACACACTCACACACACACTCACACACGCACGCACACACGCACACAAACACACACACATACACTCTTCACCTCTCGGCTTCTACCCATTATTCGGCTCTTACGACAGGCAGGGCCTTCTTGCCACGGCCGTATTTTTATCTCTGCGAGCCGAGCGGACACACACACAGTCACACACACACATACACTATTCACCTCTCGACTCCTCCCTTTTGGTCGCCTCTTACGAGAGGCAGGGCCTTCTTTCCCCGGCCGTATTCTTATCTCTGCAAGCCGAACGGATACACACACTCACACACACACGCACGCACACACGCACACACACACACAAATACACTCTTCACCTCTCGACTCCTACCCATTAGTCGCCTTTTACGACAGGCATGTCCTTCTTGCCTCGTCCGTATCTCTGCGAGCCGAACGGACACTTACATACATACACACACACTTACAAACGCACAAACACACACACATGCACACACACATACACTCTTCACCTCTCGACTCCTACCCATTAGTCACCTCTTACGACAGGCATGGCATTCTTGCCACCGCTGTTTTCTATTCTCTGTGAGCCGAAGGGACACACATACAGACACACACACACTCACAGACACACACACACGCACGCACACACGCACACACACATATACTCTCACACACACACACACGCACACACGCACACACACATACACTCTTCACCTCTCGATTCCTACCTATTAGTCGCCCCTACAAGAGGCAGGGCCTTCTTGCCTTGGCCGTATTCTTATCTCTGCAAGCCTAACGGACACACACACATACACACACACACTCACACACGCAAACACACACGCACACACACACATACACTCTTCACCTCTCGACTCCTACCCATTAGCCGCTAATTACAACAAGCATGGCCTTCTTGTCACGGCCGTATTCTTATCTCTGCAAGCCGAACGGACACACACACCCATACACACACACTCACATACGCACAAACACACACACACGCACACACACATACACTCTTCACCTCTCGACTCCTTCCCATTAGTCACCTCTTACGACAGGCATGGCATTCTTGCCACCGCTGTTTTCTTTTCTCTGCGAGCCGAAGGGACACACATACACACACACACTCACAGACACACACACACGCACGCACACACGCACACACACATACACTCACACACACACACACGCACACACGCACACACACATACACTCTTCACCTCTCGATTCCTAGCTATTAGTCGCCCCTTACAAGAGGCAGGGCCTTCTTGCCTCGGCCGTATTCTTATCTCTGCAAGCCAAACGGACATACACACATACACACACACTCACACACGCACACACACACATACACTCTTCACCTCTCGACTCCTACCCATTAGCCGCTAATTACAACAAGCATGGCCTTCTTGTCACGGCCGTATTCTTATCTCTGCAAGCCTAACGAACACACACACACATACACACACACTCACACACGCAAACACACACGCACACACACACACACATACACTCTTCACCTCTCGACTCCTACCCATTAGTCGCTTCTTACGTCAGGCAGGGCCTTCTTTCCTCGGCCGTATTCTTATCTCTGCAAGCCGATTGGGCACACACACATACTCACACACGCACACACACACGCACACACACATACACTCTTTACCCCTCGACTCCTACCTATTAGTCGCCCCTTACAAGAGGCAGGGCCTTCTTGCCTCGGCCGTATTCTTATCTCTGCAAGCCAAACGGACATACACACATACACACACACTCACACACGCACACACACACATACACTCTTCACCTCTCGACTCCTACCCATTAGTCGCCTCTTACGACAAGCATGGCCTTCTTGCCACCGCTGTTTTCTTATCTCTGCGAGACGAAGGGACACACACACACACACATACACACACACACTCACACACACACGCGCACAAACGCACGCACACATACATTCTTCACTTCTCGACTCTTACCCATTAGTCGCCCATTACGACAGGCATGGCCTTCTTGCCACCGCTGTTTTCTTATCTCTGCGAGCCGAAGGGACACACACATACACACACACTCACACACACACGCACGCACACATACACTCTTCACCTCTCGACTCCTACCCATTAGTCGCCTCTTACGACAGTCAGGGCCTTCTTGCCACGGCCGTGTTCTTATCTCTGCGAGCCAACCGGACACACACACTCACACACACACACACATACACACACACACTCACACACGCACGCACACACGCACACACTTACACACGCATACACACACACACACATACACTTTTCACCTCTCGACTCCTACCCATTAGTCACCTCTTACGACAGGCATGGCCTTCTTGAAACCGCTGATTTCTTATCTCTGCGAGCCGAAGGGACACACATACACATACACACACACTCACACACACACGCACACACGCACGCACACATACACTCTTCACCTTTCGACTCCTACCTATTAGTCGCCCCTTACAAGAGGCAGGGCCTTCTTGCCTCGGCCGTATTCTTATCTCTGCAAGCCAAACGGACACACACACATACTCACACACGCACACACACACGCACACACGCATACACACATACACTCTTCACCTCTCGTCTCCTACCTATTAGTCGCCCCTTACAAAAGGCAGGGCCTTCTTGCCTCGGCCGTATTCATATCTCTGCAAGCCAAACGGACACACAAACATACACACACACTCACACACGCACACACACGCACACACGCACACACACACACACATATACACTCTTTACCACTCGACTCCTACCCATTAGTCGCCTCTTACGACAGGCAGGGCCTTCTTGCCACGGCCGTGTTCTTATCTCTGCGAGCCTACTGGACACACACACACTCACACACACACAAATACACACACACACACTCACCCACGCACACACACGCACACACGCACACACACACACACACATACACACACACACTCACACACACACACGCACACACGCATGCACACACGCACACACACATACACTCACACACACACACAAACACGCACACACACATACATTCTTCACTTCTCTAATCCTACCAATTAGTCGCCTCTCACGACAGGCAGGGCCTTCTTGCCTCGGCCGTGTTCTTATCTCTGCAACACGAACGGACACACACACAAACACGCACACACGCACACACACATACATTCTTCACCTCTCGACTCCTACCTATTAGTCGCCTCTTAAGACAGGCAAGGTCTTCTTGCCACGGACGTATACCTATCTCTGCGAGCCGAACGGACACACACACACACTTGCACACATACACACACACATACACATACACGCTTCACCTCTCGACTCCTACCCATTAGTCGCTCCTTACAGCAAGCATGGCCTTCCTGCTACGGACGTAATCTTATCTCTGCGAGCCGAAGGGATACACACACACACATACACACACACATACACACACACATACTCACACACGGACGCACACACGCACACACACATACACTCACACACACAAACACGCACACACGCACACACACATACATTCTTCACCTCTCGACTCCTACCTATTAGTCGCCTCTTACGATAGGCAGGGCCTTCTTGCCTCGGTCGTGCTACTATCTCTGCAAGCCGAACGGACACACACACACGCACACACACACACGCACACGCACACGCACACGCACACACTATTCACATCTCTAGTCCTACCCATTATTCTCCTCTTACGACAGGCAGGGACTTCTTGCCACGACCGTGTTCTTATCTCTGCAAGCCTAACGGACACACACATACACACACACACTCACACACACACGCACACACACACACACACACACACGCACACACGCACACACACACAAATACACTCTTCACCTCTCGACTCCTACCCATTAGTCGCATCTTACGACAGGCATGGACTTATTGCCTTGGCCGTATTCTAATCTCTGCGAGCCGCACGGACACACACACATTCACACACACACTTACACACGTACGCACACACGCACACACACACATACACTCTTCACCTCTCGACTCCTACCCATTATTCTCCTCTTCCGACAGGCAGGGACTTTTTGCCACGGCCGTGTTCTTATCTCTGCGAGCCGAACGCACACACACACACACTCACACACAAACACACACACGCAAGCACACATACACTATTCACCTCTCGACTTCTACACATTATTCTCCTCTTACGACAGGCAGGGACTTCTTGCCACGGCCGTGTTCTTATCTCTGCAAGCCGAACGGACACATACACACACGCACACACAAACACACGCACACAGGCACACACGCACACACGCACACACGCACACGCACACCCACACGCACACACTTTCCACCTCTCGATTCCTATCCATTAGTCGCCTCTTAAGACAGGCAGGGCCTTCTTGCCACGGACGTATTCTTACCTCTGCGAGCCGAACGGACACACACACACACGCACAGACAAATACACGCACACAGGCACACACGCACACACGCACACGTACACGCACACGCACACACTCTCCACCTCTCGACTCCTATCCATTAGTCGCCTCTTAAGACAGGCAGGGCCTTCTTGCCTCGGCCGTATTCTTATCTCTGCAAGCCAAACGGACACACACACACTCACACACACACACGCACACACACACGCACACACGCACACACACACAAATACACTCTTCACCTCTCGACTCCTACCCATTAGTCGCCTCTTACGACAGGCATGGACTTATTGCCACGGCCGTATTCTAATCTCTGCGAGCCGAACGGACACACACATACGTACACACACACTCACACACTCACACACGCACACACGCATGCACACACGCACACACACATACACTCACACACACACACAAACACGCACACACGCACACACACATACATTCTTCACTTCTCTAATCCTACCAATTAGTCGCCTGTCACGACAGGCAGGGCCTTCTTGCCTCGGCCGTGTTCTTATCTCTGCAAGACGAACGGACACACACACAAACACGCACACACGCACACACACATACATTCTTCACCTCTCGACTCCTACCTATTAGTCGCGTCTTAAGACAGGCAGGGCCTTCTTGCCTCGGCCGTATTCTTATCTCTGCAAGCCAAACGGACACACACACACATACACACACACTCACACACGCACAAACACACGCACACACACGCAGACACATACACTCTTCACCTCTCGACTCCTATTCATTAGTCGCCTCTTACGACAGGCAGGGACTTCTTGCCACGGCCGTATTCTAATCTCTGCGAGCCGAACGGACACACACATACGTACACACACACACACACACACGCACACACGCACGCACACATACCCTCTTCACCTCTCGACTCCTACCCATTAGTCGCCTCTTACGACAGCCAGGGCCTTCTTGCCACGGCCGTGTTCTCATTTCAGCGAGCCGACCGGACACACACACACACGCACACACAAACACACGCACACAGGCACAAACGCACACACGCTAACGCACACGCACACGCACACACTCTCCACCTCTCGACTCATATCCGTTAGTCGCCTTTTAAGACAGGCACGGCCTTCTTGCCACGAACGCATTCTTATCTCTGCGAGCCGAACAGACACACACACACACACTCACACAGACACGCACGCACACACGCCACTCACACGCACACACACATACTCACACACGCACACACACAGGCACACACGCACCCACACACATACACTCTTCACCTCTCGACTCCTACCTATTAGTCGCCTCTTACGATAGGCAGGGTCTTCTTGCCTCGGACGTGTTCTTATCTCTGCAAGCCAAACGGATACACACACACACACTCGCACACACACATACACACACATACACGCTTCACCTCTCGACTCCTACCCATTAGCCGCATCTTAAGACATTCAGGGCCTTCTTGCCTCGGTCGTGTTCTTATCTCTGCAAGCCGAACGGACACACACACACACACGCACACACAAACACACGCACACAGGCACCCACGCACACGCACATGCACACGCACACGCACACACTCTCCACCTCTCGACTCCTATCCATTTGTCGCCTCTTACGACAGGCAGGGCCTTCTTGCCTCGGTCGTGTTCTTATCTCTGCAAGCCGAACGGACACACACACACACACACGCACACACAAACACACGCACACAGGCACCCACGCACACGCACATGCACACGCACACGCACACACTCTCCACCTCTCGACTCCTATCCATTAGCCGCCTCTTAAGACAGGCAGGGCCTTCTTGCCCCGGACGTATTCTTATCTCTGGAAGCCGAGCGGACAAACACACACACACACGCACGCACGCACTCACGCACACACACACACTCACACACGCACAAACACACGCACACACGCACACACAAACACACGCACACAGGCACCCACGCACACGCACATGCACACGCACACGCACACACTCTCCTCCTCTCGACTCCTATCCATTTGTCGCCTCTTACGACATTCAGGGACTTCTTGCCACGGCCGTTTTCTTATCTCTGCGAGCCGAACGGACACACACACACACACTCGCAAGCACACATCTTCATCTTCTCGACTCCTACCCATTAGTCGCCTCTTACGACAGGCAGGGCCTTCTTGCCACGGCCGTGTTCTCATTTCAGCGAGCGGACTGGACACACACACACACGCACACACAAACACACGCACACAGGCACACACGCACACACGCACACACGCACACGTACACGCACACACTCTCCACCTCTCGACTCCTATCCATCAGTCGCCTCTTAAGACAGGCAGTGCCTTCTTGCCTCGGCCGTATTCTTATCTCTGCAAGCCAAACGGACACACACACACACACATACACACACACACACTCACACACGCACAAACACACGTACACACACACAGACACATACACTCTTCACCTCTCGACTCCTACCCATTAGTCGCCTCTTACGACAGCCAGGGCCTTCTTGCCACGGCCGTGTTCTCATTTCGGCGAGCGGACCGGACACACACACACACGCACATACAAACACACGCACACAGGCACAAACGCACACACGCAAACGTACACGCACACGCACACATTCTCCACCTCTCGGCTCCTATCCATTAGTCGGCTCTTAATACAGGCAGGGCCTTCTTGACACGAACGCATTCTTATCTCTGCGAGCCGAAAGGACACACAAAAACACACTCACACACACACACACGCAAGCACACATACACTATTCACCTCTCGACTTCTACCCATTATTCTCCTCTTACGACAGGCAGGGACTTCTTGCCACGGTCGTGTTCTTATCTCTGCAAGCCGAACGGACACACACACACGCACACACAAACACACGCACACAGGCACACACGCACACACGCACACACGCACACGCACAAGCACACGCACACACTCTCCACCTCTCGATTCCTATCCATTAGTCGCCTCTTAAGACAGGCAGGGCCTTCTTGCCGCGGACGTATTCTTATCTCTGCGAGCCGAACGGACACACACACACGCACACACAAACACACGCACACAGGCACACACGCACACACGCACACACGCACACGTACACGCACACACTCTCCACCTCTCGACTCCTATCCATCAGTCGCCTCTTAAGACAGGCAGTGCCTTCTTGCCACGGCCGTATTCGTACCTCTGCGAGCAGAAGAGACACGCACACACACACATACACATACACACACACGCGCACACACACACACACATACACTCTTCACCTCTCGACTCCTACCCATTAGTCGCTCCTTACAGCAGGCATGGCCTTCTTACCACGGCCGTATTCTTATCTCTGCGAGCCGAAGGGATACACACACACACACACACTCACAAACACCCACACAGACGCACACGCACACACGCACGCTCACACGAACACTCACATACACTCACACACACACACATGCACACACGCACACACACACATACACTCTTCACCTCTCGACTCCTACCTATTAGTCGCCTCTTACGATAGGCAGGGCCTTCTTGCCTCGGCCGTGTTCTTATCTCTGCAAGCCGAACGGACACACACACATACTCACACACGCACACACACATGCACACACGCACACACACACATACACTCTTCACCTCTCGATTCCTACCTATTAGTCGCCTTTTACGATAGGCAGGGCCTTCTTGCCTCCGTCGTGTTTTTTATCTCTGCAGGCCGAACTAACACACACACATACTCACACACGCACATACACACGCACATACACATATACACTCTTTACCTCTCGACTCCTACTTATTAGTCGCTCCTTACAAGCGGCAGGGCCTTTTTGCCTCGGCCGTATTCTTATCTCTGCATGCCAAATGGACACACAAACATACACACCCACGCACGCACACACACACACACATACACTCTTCACCTCTCGACTCCTACCCATTATTCTCCTCTTACGACAGGCAGGGCCTTCTTGCCACGGCCGTGTTCATATCTCTGCGAGCCGACCGGACACACACACACTGACACACACACACACTCACACACACACTCACACACGCACGCACACACGCACACAAACACACACACATACACTCTTCACCTCTCGACTCCTACCCATTATTCTGCTCTTACGACAGGCAGGGCCTTCTTGCCACGGACGTATTCTTATCTCTGCGAGCCGAACGGACACACACACACACACACTCGCACACACACACATACACGCTTCACCTCTCGACTCCTACCCATTAGTCGCCTCTTACGACATTCAGGGACTTTTTGCCACGGCCGTGTTCTTATCTCTGCGAGCCGAACGGACACACACACACTCACACACACACGCACACACACACGCACAAACGCACACGCACACACTTTCCACCTCTCGACTCCTATCCATTAGTCGCCTCTTAAGACAGGCAGGGCCTTCTTGCCACGGGCGTATTTTTATCTCTGCGAGCCGAACGGACACTTACATACATACACACACACTTACAAACGCACACAGAAACGAAAAAACACACACACACATACACTCTTCATCTCTCGACTCCTACCAATTAGCCGCTAATTACAACAAGCATGGCCTTCTTGCCACGGCCGTATTCTTATCTCTGCAAGCCGAACGGACACACACACCCATACACACACACTCACATACGCACAAACACAGTCACACACACCCACATACACTATTCACCTCTCGACTCCTCCCTTTTGGTCGCCTCTTACGAGAGGCAGGGCCTTCTTGCCCCGGCCGTATTCTTATCTCTGCAAGCCGAACCGATACACACACTCACACACACACGCACGCACACACGCACACACACACACACAAATACACTCTTCACCTCTCGACTCCTACCCATTAGTCGCCACACACACGCGCATAAACGCACGCACACTAACATTCTTCACCTCTCGACTCCTACCCATTAGTCGCCCATTACGACAGGCATGGCCTTCTTGCCACCGCTGTTTTCTTATTTCTGCGAGCCGAAGGGACACTCACATACACACACACTCACACACACACCCACGCACACATACACTCTTCACCTCTCGACTCCTACCCATTAGTCGCCTCTTACGACAGGCAGGGCCTTCTTGCCACGGCCGTGTTCTTATCTTTGCGAGCCAACCGGACACACACACTCGCACACACACATACACATACACACTCACACACGTACGCACACACGCACAGACTTACACACGGATACACACACACACACACATACACTTTTCACCTCTCGACTCCTACCCAATAGTCACCTCTTACGACAGGCATGGCCTTCTTGAAACCGCTGATTTCTTATCTCTGTGAGCCGAAGAGACACACATACACATACACACACACTCACACACACACGCACACACACGCACACACGCACACACACACACACATACACTCTTCACCTCTCGACTCCTACCCATTAGTCGCCTCTTACGACAGGCAGGGCCTTATTGCCACGGCCGTGTTCTTATCTCTGCGAGCCGACTGGACACACACACACACTCACACACACACATACACACACACTCACACACGCACACACACGTACACTCACACACACATACACTCTTCACCTCTCGACTCCTACCCATTAGTCGCCTCTTACGACAGGCAGGGCCTTCTTGCCACGGCCGTGTTCTTATCTCTGCAAGCCGAACGGACACACACATACACACACACACTCACACACACACACGCACACACACACACACACGCACACACGCACACACGCACACACACACAAATACACTCTTCACCTCTCGACTCCTACCCATTAGTCGCATCTTACGACAGGCATGGACTTATTGCCTCGGCCGTATTCTAATCTCTGCGAGCCGCACGGACACACACACACTCACACACGTACGCACACACGCACACACACACATACACTCTTCACCTCTCGACTCCTACCCATTATTCTCCTCTTACGACAGGCAGGGACTTTTTGCCACGGCCGTGTTCTTATCTCTGCGAGCCGAACGCACACACACACACACACACACTCACACACAAACACACACACGCAAGCACACATACACTATTCACCTCTCGACTCCTACCCATTAGTCGCCTCTTACGACAGGCAGGGCCTTATTGCCACGGCCGTGTTCTTATCTCTGCGAGCCGACTGGACACACACACACACTCACACACACACATACACGCACACGCACACACACACGCACACGCACACGCACACGCACACACTATTCACCTCTCGAGTCCTACCCATTATTCTCCTCTTACGACAGGCAGGGACTTCTTGCCACGGCCGTGTTCTTATCTCTGCAAGCCGAACGGACACACACATACACACACACACTCACACACACACACGCACACACACACACACACGCACACACGCACACACGCACACACACACAAATACACTCTTCACCTCTCGACTCCTACCCATTAGTCGCATCTTACGACAGGCATGGACTTATTGCCTCGGCCGTATTCTAATCTCTGCGAGCCGCACGGACACACACACACTCACACACGTACGCACACACGCACACACACACATACACTCTTCACCTCTCGACTCCTACCCATTATTCTCCTCTTACGACAGGCAGGGACTTTTTGCCACGGCCGTGTTCTTATCTCTGCGAGCCGAACGCACACACACACACACACACACACTCACACACAAACACACACACGCAAGCACACATACACTATTCACCTCTCGACTTCTACCCATTATTCTCCTCTTACGACAAGCAGGGACTTCTTGCCACGGCCGTGTTCTTATTTCTGCAAGCCGAACGGACAAACACACACACGCACACACAAACACACGCACACAGGCACACACGCACACACGCACACACGGACACGCACACCCACACGCACACACTTTCCACCTCTCGATTCCTATCCATTAGTCGCCTCTTAAGACAGGCAGGGCCTTCTTGCCTCGGCCGTATTCTTATCTCTGCAAGCCAAACGGACACACACACACACATACACACACACTTACACACGCACAAACACACGCACACACACACACAGACACATACACTCTTCACCTCTCGACTCCTATTCACTAGTCGCCTCTTACGACAGGCAGGGACTCCTTGCCACGGCCGTGTTCTTATCTCTGCGAGCCGAACGGACACACACACACTCACACACACACGCACACACACACGCACACACGCACACACACACAAATACACTCTTCACCTCTCGACTCCTACCCATTAGTCGCCTCTTACGACAGGCATGGACTTATTGCCTCGGCCGTATTCTAATCTCTGCGAGCCGAACGGACACACACATACGTACACACACACTCACACACACACACACACGCACACACGCACGCACACATACCCTCTTCACCTCTCGACTCCTACCCATTAGTCGCCTCTTACGACAGGCAGGGCCTTCTTGCCACGGCCGTGTTCTCATTTCAGCGAGCCGACTGGACACACACACACACACGCACACACAAAGACACGCACACAGGTACAAACGCACACACGCTAGCGCACACGCACACGCACACACTCTCCACCTCTCGACTCCTATCCATTAGTCGCCTCTTAAGACAGGCACCGCCTTCTTGCCACGAACGCATTCTTATCTCTGCGAGCCGAACGGACACACACACACACTCACACAGACACGCACGCACACACGTCACTCACACGCACACACACATACTCACACACGCACACACACACGCACACACGCACCCACACACATACACTCTTCACCTCTCGACTCCTACCTATTAGTCGCCTCTTACGATAGGCAGGGTCTTCTTGCCTCGGTCGTGTTCTTATCTCTGCAAGCCAAACGGACACACACGCACACACTCTCCACCTCTCGACTCCTATCCATTTGTCGCCTCTTACGACAGGCAGGGCCTTCTTGCTACGGACGTGTTCTTATCTCTGCAAGCCAAACGGACACACACACACACACACTCGCACACACACATACACGCTTCACCTCTCGACTCCTACCTATTAGTCGCATCTTATGACATTCAGGGCCTTCTTGCCTCTGTCGTGTTCTTATCTCTGCAAGCCAAACGGACACACACACACACACACTCGCACACACACATACACACACATACACGCTTCACCTCTCGACTCCTACCCATTAGCCGCCTCTTAAGACAGGCAGGGCCTTCTTGCCCCGGCCGTATTCTTATCTCTGGAAGCCGAGCGGACAAACACACACACACACGCACGCACGCACTCACGCACACACACACACTCACACACGCACAAACACACGCACACACGCACACACACACACACACACACACACATACACTCTTCACCTTTCGACTCCTACCCATTAGTCGCCTCTTACGACATTCAGGGACTTCTTGCCACGGCCGTTTTCTTATCTCTGCGAGCCGAACGGACACACACACACACACTCACACACACACACACGCGCAAGCACACATCTTCATCTTCTCGACTCCTACCCATTAGTCGCCTCTTACGACAGGCAGGGCCTTCTTGCCACGGCCGTGTTCTCATTTCAGCGAGCGGACCGGACACACACGCACATACAAACACACGCACACAGGCACAAACGCACACACGCAAACGTACACGCACACGCACACACTCTCCACCTTTCGACTCCTATCCATTAGTCGCCTCTTAAGACAGGCAGGGCCTTCTTGACACGAACGCATTCTTATCTCTGCGAGCCGAAAGGACACACAAAAACACACTCACACACACACACACGCGCAAGCACACATACACTATTCACCTCTCGACTTCTACCCATCATTCTCCTCTTACGACAGGCAGGGACTTCTTGCCACGGCCGTGTTCTTATCTCTGCAAGCCTAACGGACACACACACACGCACACACAAACACACGCACACGGGCACACACGCACACACGCACACACGCACACGCACAAGCACATGCACACACTCTCCACCTCTCGATTCCTATCCATTAGTCGCCTCTTAAGACAGGCAGGGCCTTCTTGCCGCGGACGTATTCTTATCTCTGCGAGCCGAACGGACACACACACACGCACACACAAACACACGCACACAGGCACACACGCACACACGCACACACGCACACGTACACGCACACACTCTCCACCTCTCGACTCCTATCCATTAGTCGCCTCTTAAGACAGGCAGTGCCTTCTTGCCTCGGCCGTATTCTTATCTCTGCAAGCCAAACGGACACACACACACATACACACACACACACTCACACACGCACAAACACACGTACACACACACAGACAGATACACTCTTCACCTCTCGACTCCTACCCTTTAGTCGTCTCTTACGACAGGCAGGGACTTCTTGCCACGGCCGTGTTCTTATCTCTGCGAGCCGAACGGACACACACACACTCACACACACACAAGCACACACACACGCACACACGCACACACACACAAATACACTCTTCACCTCTCGACTCCTACCCATTAGTCGCCTCTTACGACAGGCATGGACTTTGTAGCGTTATAACTGCTACATTGCCTGCTTTCTTTCTTATGTTAATATATTTCGTTAATTCTATTCTCCAATTTCCATATCTTCTGTCATAATTCATATTCTTCTATATCCTCCATTGTATCTCTTATTTTTCTATATATTTTCTCAGATATAGATTGTATCAGAATTATGTCGTTACTTAATTGATTCATTATTCTCTTTTCATTTTTACTGGTATTTGGTATAAAAACCAGTTGGCGTCCAAATCTATCTTCTTTATATATATATATATATATATATATATATATATATATATATATATATATATTTCAGTATCTACCTTTCCTATTTTCTTAATAATCATCATTTTTATCTTTTACTCAAGTTTCTACAGAATGAATTTTATTTTCATCTCTATTTCTGTTACTTTGGAACGAGAGGTGCCATCTTTATTCTCTGTTTAGTTTAATGCTAGTGACAAAGACTCCTTTTTGTTGACATTTCCCCCTTCCCGTTCGATACAAAAGTCGATATAATGGCTTTTATTTCTAAAAATGTCGATTTTCTTCATGACTTTTGTAAAAGTATAAATAACCAATTGTTGTGTCGTCTCCTGAATTAGGAGGTAAGAGTTTAATATATTTTATCGGTTTCCTGATTCTACCTGTTGTATAAAAAGCTTTTTATAATTTTAACTTGGAAAAGTCTAATCTCATTATTTATGATTATCATATGTAAGTAGGTACATATTTTTGTGAATATTTCTTGTGTTTTTTTTATTTCTTATAATAAAAAATTAGCGATAAGAAATATATAGTTTCTTTAATATACATAGTATGTAAAAGTTTTACGAATATTTTTAGTTTTAAATATTGAATTTAAATCCTTAATAATATCTTTTGATTTTAATAATAATTAACTTTTGACAAACTACCATTTCTATATAGAAATGTTTCTAAATTCTAAATTATCTAACTTTTCAATAAATATATCTTGTCATTTTTACCGAATCCGCTTTGTAATTAATATTAGAATATTTCAGTAGTAAAAAGTAATTACCATTTGCTTAAGAAGATTATATATCCTTACTTTTACTTATTTGCTACATAAATAAGAATTGTTTCTCGACTTGCTTGGGTGAATAATGATAAAATTTTGTTAAATTTGATTGGTCACCTATTCATCCCCCAAGCAAGGTCTCTCATTTTGGTTTCACTATTTTCTGAAGCAAGGTGTGTTTTTCTTCATTTTAGTCAACCTCCGGGATACATTTCTCAGGTGCGGGTCAATTTATATTAACATCCAGAAGACCAACCGGCCTGAGAATGGCACTATCATTCCAATAGGAGAGTTGACTCCAGGGCAAGAAAATCCGCAACTAACAACATGGCTTGCTAACAACCATAGCAGAAAAGACCAGGATAAAACCTAGGATTGGGTGACAAGCATTTTTCCTTACTATAATGTAACACTGTAGCAAGAAGTCGAATAATTTTTATTTAAATTCAATATACCTAATATTTAAACATGTATTTTTCTCCCTTTTTTTTTAATATTTTAATAAACATGTGTTAATTTAACTGTGTATTGTTTCTTCTTTTTACTTGTTTGCGTGTGTTGCTCCAGAGTAGGCCATATTCACGTCCTGAGTGAGCTAGCCAGGGAGTGTTTCGTATAACGTCTAATGTAGCAATTTTGCAATTGATACATTAGGGGTTATGACGTTAAAAATTGGTCCCAACGGGAAACGATTTGTCACTCCAACGTTGTTAGTGATGTTAGTCGGATTGTAGCAGCAAACTAAGGTTTGCGGTTACAAGTTGACAACAGCAGCTCAACGTTGGGATGTTACAAATTGAGCCTCGAAGGATTACAAATTGGCACCCAATGAATGTTCGTTGGAACGTTACAAATTGGTGCCTAACGTTACAAATTGGCGCACCAACGTAAAATACTCTGAGTAATGCATACATTCTTGTATTTAGTTGAAACAATACTTTTATATTTTCTTGCTATTATTATCTTTAACATTTTTCTTCCTATTTTGAGTAGTAAATTTATTAAATTTCAGTAAAAATATCTATTTTCTATCTTACTTACTTTTTTATACTTATTTTTTTTATCTAGTTTTTACTGATAGTTTTTTTTGATCACCAACCTTTTTTGTCTGCTGGTTATCATTAACCTTGACAAGTTCATGTGTTGTTGGGTAGTGTTAAAACTTAATTAAATATAAAATAGTAGTTTTATATTATTTTCGTAAATTTAATTATCTTTATCTTTAAAGTTGATTTGGTTACTTGTTGGTTTACATAAATTATTGTTTTTTAAATAATCTTACAAAATGGCTACCATCAACCCTAAGCATTTGAAAACTGATGAGTTAACCTATGAGTTAATTATTAGAGATCTTGAGGTTCCTTCTACTGTCGATGAGAAAAGAAGAGTCCTTAGTGGAATTTTGTCTCAGGAAGCATCAGACAGAAGCTTCTCTGAAACAGTTGTCCCTCTTGAATTTGAGCAAGACCATAATCAGGCCTTGGCTACTCTTGCTGATTTATCTAGTATCATCGATGAATTTTCAGGTAGTAAGTCTGATTATAGGTACAAATGTATTTGTTCTCGTTTAACTCATTTGTCTGGCCGTGTATCTCGTCTGAAGACCACTTCTTCAACGCAGGAAACACTCAAAAGACAGTTACGGAGTAAATTATTGTCAATTGAGGGTGTGCTTGTGGAAAAACTTAATCTTCCTTCAGAATCTACTCCAGTTAGGGTAGAACCACATACTGCATCTTCAGTAGTGAAGTCTGTGCCCATTTATAAATGGGGAATTCAAAAGTTTTCCGGCAAACAGCCTTTGATTCCTTTTCTTGAACAAATTGAGACGCTTAAAATCTCCAGGAATTGTTCTAATGATGACCTGTTTCTTTCTGCAGGAGATCTGTTTGATGGCAATGCTTTCACTTGGTGGCATAATCATCTTCTTAAAAAGACATTTCAGTCATGGTCTGACTTAGTTGCCGCTTTAAAGGAAACTTATCTTCCGGCAGATTATGAGAGGAATTTGTGGGAACAAATTCGTTCTACAAGGCAATCTTTTCGAGAACCTGTATCTACATTTATCTCTAATTTTGAAGCTCTTTTCTTCCGTTTACCTTCTGTCGTTTCAGAGAAAGATAAAGTATCTGAAATTAGACGTGGTCTTTTGCCAGACTACATCAAAGCTTTGGCTTTGCACGATATAGACACTGTATCTGATCTTACCTCTTACTGTAAAAGAATTGAGTCTGCGTTATCTATACCCCACTTTAATAATAATAATAAGAAATTTTCATATGAAACAAATTCACTTGATGAAATTTGTTGGAATTGCAACAAACGAGGTCATGTGTATCCTCAGTGCAGGTACCAGAAAAATAAATTGTGTTATGGTTGCGGTTTTAAGAACGTTATTAAGGCACATTGCCCTAAATGTTCAAAAAACGAAGCGCGAGGTTGTTCGATAGCGGACAGGAATCAACCTCATTGCAGTCAAATGTCTGCATCAAACCTAAAAGGGAAGAACATACCAGGAAAAAATTTGAAGAAAACTTCAAACAAAGGACAAGCAGAGTAACATTTCAACTACCACCTATTATTAAAACGCGAGCTGAAACTTCTGATTCTAATTGTGATTTTAATCCTTTATCTATAGACAAAACTCCCATAGATACAACGCACAATGTTTCTTTAAATCCTGCGAATATTTCTTTTCCGTTGATTTCAACGTCTGATACTTTATGTAGAACTAATCCTCTTCTCGATATTCGTACACAGGATAATCGACCATATATTTCAATAAATATTGGCAGTGAAACAATATCTGCACTTGTAGACTCTGGTAGTAATGTCTCTATTATTGGCTCTCCAGCCTTATTTCTTCTTAAGAAGCTGAATTTGCATCTTCACTATGATATTTCAGTACAGCTAACTACTGCTGATGGTAATGTCCAAAGTACCTTAGGTTATGTGTTTTTACCTGTTACCTTATCTGGTAGCACACAAAAGTTAAAAGTTTTAGTGGTTCCTTCTATCTCACATAAAATGATTTTAGGTATGGATTTTATGAAATTGTTTAGAATTTCTTTGGATTTCACAAATTTTTCGTATAGTACAGCTAAACTGTCAACTTGTGTTGTTAATACTATAGTAAGTTCAGAGAATTTATCCACCCATCAGCTTTCACAACTACATTCGGTAGTCAAACTGTTTAAGGAAATAGGCCCAACAGATTCTATTGGTAGAACCCACTTGTATACTCACCATATAGACACTGGTGATGCGAAACCAATTAGGCAAAGACAATATCCTCTTTCGCCTGCTATGCAGAAAATTCTCAACGAAGGAGTTGATGAGATGCTTAAGTTGAAAGTCATCGAACCATTAACAACCAGTACACCTTGGTTGTCTCCTTTGTGGTTGGTTCCGAAGAAAGATAGTTCCTATAGAGTTTGTTTTGATGGTCGAAAACTTAATTCGATAACAGTTTCTGATAGTTACCCCATGCCTTTAATAGATTCAATCATATCTAAAGTAAGAGATGCTAAATTTATTTCGTCAATCGATTTAAAACAAGCTTTTTATCAGATACCTTTGGATGATCAATCCAAATTAAAGACTGCATTTACAGTTCAAAATAGAGGTTTGTTCTGTTTTAATGTATTACCTTTTGGCTTAAATAATAGTGCACAAGCTATGTGCAGAGTTATGGATTCAGTTATAGGTCCTTTACTGGAGCCTTATGTTTTCTATTATCTTGATGATATTATTGTTGTTACTCCTGACTTTGATTGTCATATCAAAATTCTTAAAATGTTGTTTAAGAGACTTAAATATGCAAATCTTACAGTCAATTTTGAAAAGTGTCAGTTTTGTAGACCTTCTCTTA
This sequence comes from Diabrotica undecimpunctata, assembly GCF_040954645.1. Taxonomy (NCBI): domain Eukaryota; kingdom Metazoa; phylum Arthropoda; class Insecta; order Coleoptera; family Chrysomelidae; genus Diabrotica; species Diabrotica undecimpunctata. Next base: position 340,054 of record NW_027311887.1, on the reverse strand, counting down.
AATTTCTTGGTTTTGTTGTAGATCAACAAGGGTTAAGAACTGACCCAGCTAAAGTAGAAGCTATTTTGGAATATCCAGTTCCAAAAACTACTACTCAAATTCGTAGACTTATCGGATTGATAGGTTATTACCGTCGATTTTTGAATAATTTTGCATCCATTTGTACTCCCATTTCTGATTTACTCAAGGGTAAAAAGAAAGGACAGTCTATTGTTTGGACTCCAGAAGCTAACTTAGCTTTCAGTCAGATTAAACAGGCACTAACATCTGCTCCTGTTCTTGCTACTCCAGACTTTGACAAGCATTTTTATCTTGCTTGTGATGCAAGTGACACTGGTGTTGGGGGTGTATTATTTCAAAAAGAAGATGGTTTAGAGCATCCTATAGCTTTCTTTAGTAAAACTCTCTCTAAAGCTCAACGTAAGTACACTACTACTGAGAAAGAACTGCTGGCTATTTTATTATCTATTGAAAAATTTAGGTGTTATATTGAAGGAAGTGAAAACTTCACTGTGATTACTGATCACTCATCCTTACAGTGGTTATATTCCATGAAAAACCCTTCTCCTAGAATTGCCAGATGGATAATGAAACTATCCTGTCACAAGTTCACTGTCATTCACCGTAGTGGTTCTTTAAATGTTGTGGCTGATTCCCTTTCTAGAATACCTGAACAAAATCCTGAAATTTCTCTTTTAGATTTATCTAATCTTAAAACAGATACTTGGTATGATAATATGGTACAAAAAGTACAAAATAATCCAGATCAATTTCCTGCTTTTAAAGTTCATGGTAATGTTCTTTACAAGCATATCTTTTCAAGGAATAAGTTTTCAGATCCTTCCCCAGAATGGAAAATTTTCGTTCCGTCTCCTCACAGAAAAGATATTTTGAAACTCTTTCATGATGATCCTACAGCTGCTCACCTAGGAGTATATAAAACGCTCTCTAGAATCACGGAATTGTATTACTGGCCTAGAATGAGACTTTATGTCGCAAACTATATCAGTAAGTGCAAAATCTGTGCTGCTAGTAAACCAGGAAATGTACCTCCTGCTGGTTTAATGGGAAAGTACAGAGATATTAATTTTCCATTTCAGTTTTTATCTGCTGACTTATTAGGTCCTTATCCTAGATCTAAAAATGGAAATCGTTTTCTTTTAGTTGTTGTCGACTGGTTCACGAAATTTATTTTTGTCCATCCAATGGCAAATGCTACCTCTACAGCTATTGTTAAATTTATTGAAAATCAAGTTTTTCTTATCTTTGGGGTACCACAAATTTTCGCAGTTGATAATGGGAAACAGTTCGTTTCCAATGATTTCAAAAATTTAATGAATAAATATAAAGTACAAAAAATTTGGTATAATGCGAGATATTTTCCTCAAATAAATCCTACTGAGAGAGTTAACAAAACTATCGTAACAGCTATTCGTTCTTTTATACATGATAATCATAAAGATTGGGACAAAGAAATCTTTAAGATTGCCCAGGCTATTCGCCTTGCCAAACACGAAGTTACACAATTTAGTCCTTCGTTTCTAACTTTTGCCAGAAATATCCCTTTGGACGGTTCCTTCTTTGGTGCAATAGAAGACAAAGCAAGCAATGTCATTAATATTAATAACAAGCTATTCGACCCAAGACCACTAGAAAATATGTCTTCTATTTTCAAGGAAGTGCAAAAGAGAATACGTCACTCTTATGCGACGAATTCTAGCAGGTATAACCTTCGTAGACGTGATGTCAAATATCACGTTGGTGATAAAGTCTGGAAGAAAAATTTTGTCCTATCAAAAGCTGTCGATGATTTCTCTGCAAAACTAGCGCCAAAATTTGTCCCCTGTATTGTCAATAAAGTTTTGTCTAAATTAGTCTACAATTTAAAGGATCTAGATGGAAATGATCTTGGAAATTTTCATGTCAGGGATATCAAATTAGATGTCACTGATTCTAGTGACGATGAAAATCAGTAATGCATATTAAAAATATATCTTTTGAGTAAAACTTGCAGTTATACTATTATATCTTACCTTTAAGTGTAATTTAAACTTACATATATCTTGTATTGCATATATTTTAAATTATCTTCTTATCTCTTTTGTTAAGCTTATACATATTTTTATTACCTGCGTTAACAAATATCTTCGTTATTTATGGACTTTTCAATAAAATATTTAGTTATGAGAACCTTTGCTAGAAAATTTATCTACTACCTTTCACAAGTTTGATTGTTATTTACTTATCTTTATCTTCGTTTAATAACACATTATCTCTTACCTTTACAAGTTAGCTACTTGTATTACCTTTATGGTGTTATTAAAACTATTGCGGTAATAACTTATGTCTAATTTTCATACCTAGTGCAAGTGTCTTGTTTTTCCGTTGAGTGGGTTCAAATATGAGATTTGTTCGGACAAGCACATAAAAATTGCCTAGGATGATTTATCTTCGCGGGACTTGAGGTCACTGCAGGAAAACTATTAACAAGGGCGTTAATATTTTCCATTTACCCATTAGGGGTGTTGCGTTAGGCATAATTCTTTATCTTTTGGAGTGAAAGTAATCTTATGCATATATCTTCTTTTATAGAAACCTCTGGTGTAAGATTATGAAGCTTTGAAGTTTTTGATTGCATTTGAATTGTCTTTAACATTTTAAATACATACGTCTATATTTATGCAGTTCTAGTTCTATTTCTTTTGTGTAGATCCCTGGATAGTGTTTAGTGTTATAGCAATTTTATATGATATTACCACAACTTATCTTTGCTTTGTATTTTCCTTTATCATAAGTAAGCCAAATTTTATGCAGTATCTTTAATGTCTTTTGTGTAGAACTTTGACTTACTAGGTATTGTGAAGAATATAATTATCTTTATCTGACAATCAAAATTACTTGTGTTACTTAATTATCTTAATATTTACCTACCTTAAATTTTTGATACTATTTGGTACAAAAATTACTTTATCTTATACTAGCTTAATATCAATTTGCTGTTTTATTGACTTGCCTTAGTCCATAAATATGCATATGCAATATGCCGAGAATTCATTCTCATTATCTTCTTATCTTTAATAAACAATGTAATTGTTTCCAGACCATACTGTCTATTGAAGTTTATTCATAATAAGTTTCTCTGATTTAGTTCACAATGATTGCCCTCATCAATGCATAACTACAATGAATTTTCTTTTTCCTGAGTGTTATATTTTAATGAAATTTTTTTATTGCATTTACAAGGTAGATTTAACCTTATGCATACTACTATTTAGAAATCTGGTGTAGGGTTGTGTCTCTTTGAAATGACAATGGAAAGGTTTTGTTTTTTATACCCTCTTGTATAACTTTGCTCTGTACAATTTTTCTGTATAGATTACTTTATTATTCTAACAGGTGCATAACGTTTGGATTTAAATCAAAGTATATTTATGACTAATTTTTCTTCTTCAGTTCAACTGAGTATAATTTTGTGCAGTTTTCTTTTCATCTTGTGTAAATTTTATACTTAATAGATGTCTAGATTGGTCTTACTAAATTTTTACTTATTTCTTTTATATTTTGATGTTTACCTTATCTTTCTTAACTGCTTATAATGTTCTACTCATACTATCTCATGCAATATATGCAACTAAAATCTAGATTAGTATTATGATAACTAATGTTTGGATTTATATACCTACTGCATTACTGATGATTATGATATCTTATCTTTTATAACTTAATGATTATATGCATATCTAGTGATATTGCTAATATCATAATTACCTTGGTTTAAAATTAGCTTCCCTTAAGAACTAACATTCTTGAAAGAATGTCTTTCTAACGATGTTTATCTCCATGAGTGATAGATACATCGTCCCCATATTAGTTGTTTTTGTATGATATTTATGTAATTACATATATATGGGACCGAACTGTGGTGGAGATGTACATTTATACCACTGGATCTTCCTTTAATGGTAAGGTTGTCTTTAGGGTATGGCGTCGGGGGGTTCATAGTACACAGGACTGTCGTCTCTGAGGAGCGCTTTCGAGGTTTAACCATGGATTATGAGCTACTGCGTTCATACCAACATGATTTCAATCGGCCCAGTGTATAATCGATGTACAGTACCAAAGATTGCGGATAACCCTTAACGTAGCTTTTCTCCCTCTTGGCCTACGACCAATTTTAGTGTGACGAATACTATAATTCGTTGGGATAAAATATTATCCTGAGTATTAACTCTAAAGCCTTGTAAGGAATTGCTATAAGGTATAGCATAGGATTATTTACCTTACAATTTTAGTGTGACGAATACTATAATTCGTTGGGGATGAAATAATACCCAGAGTGCTCACTCTAAAGTCATTTAGTGTATATAGTATTACAATACTGTAATACATAGTTTATAATTATGTAGTTAAAATTTTAGTTTAACGGATACTATAATTCGTTGGGTGATAGTCATTTATTTTTTTTGACTTAGGTTAATATAAGTATATTAATTTTTATATCTTATCACAAGTTAACCATTTTCACTTTATTTTGTTTAAATAATAGTACCTAAACTTACAAGTTATTATACCTATATCTAGGTATCTAGATAACTTTATTATTTGGTAAAGATTACCTTTATTATTATTTTGATGATCATAACATATAATGAGTTTAGTGATGAGAAAAATTTCTCAAGGTACTTTAGAAATTTTTCTACTGGGTGGTGGAAGTGTGTAGCGTTATAACTGCTACATTGCCTGCTTTCTTTCTTATGTTAATATATTTCGTTAATTCTATTCTCCAATTTCCATATCTTCTGTCATAATTCATATTCTTCTATATCCTCCATTGTATCTCTTATTTTTCTATATATTTTCTCAGATATAGATTGTATCAGAATTATGTCGTTACTTAATTGATTCATTATTCTCTTTTCATTTTTACTGGTATTTGGTATAAAAACCAGTTGGCGTCCAAATCTATCTTCTTTATATATATGTATATATATTTCAGTATCTACCTTTCCTATTTTCTTAATAATCATCATTTTTATCTTTTACTCAAGTTTCTA
>NW_027311887.1:272500-330000 GCF_040954645.1 Diabrotica undecimpunctata | reverse complement strand
GCCTTCTTGCCACGGCCGTGTTCTTATCTCTGCGAGCCAACCGGACACACACACTCACACACGTACGCACACACGCACACACTTACACACGCATACACACACACACATACACTTTTCACCTCTCGACTCCTACATATTAGTCACCTCTTACGACAGGCATGTTCTTCTTGAAACCGCTGATTTCTTATCTCTGTGAGCCGAAGGGACACACATACACATACACACACACTCACACACACACGCACACACACGCACACACACACACATACACTCTTCACCTCTACTCCTACCCATTAGTCGCCTCTTACGACAGGCAGGGCCTTCTTGCCACGGCCGTGTTCTTATCTCTGCGAGCCGACTGGACACACACACACACACTCACACACACAAATACACAAACACACACACACTCACACACACACACACACACACACTCACACACGCACACACACGCACTTACACACATACACTCTTCACCTCTCGACTCCTACGCATTAGTCGCCGCTTATGACAGGCAGGGCCTTCTTGGCACGGACGTGTCCTTATCACTGCGAGCCGACCGGACACACACACTCACACACGCACACACACACGCACACACGCACACACACACACATACACTCTTCACCTCTCGACTCCTACCCATTAGTTGCCTCTTACGACAGGCATGGCCTTCTTGCCTCGGCCGTATTCTAATCTCTGCGAGCCGAATGGACACGCATACATACACACCCACTTACACACGCACAAACACACACACACCCACACACGCACACACACACACACACACACACATACACTCTTCACCTCTCGACTCCTACCAATTAGTCGCCACTTACGACAGGCAGGGCCTTCTTGCCTCGGCCGTATTCTTATCTCTGCAAGCCGAACGGACACATACACACTCACACACACAAGCACGCACACACGCACACACACGCACACACACACAAAAACACTTTTCACCTCTCGACTCCTACCAATTAGTCGCCACTTACGACAGGCAGGGCATTCTTGCCTCGGCCGTATTCTTATCTCTGCAAGCCGAACGGACATATACACACTCACACACACACGCACGCACACACGCACACACACGCACACACACACACACACACAAATACATTCTTCACCTCTCGACTCCTACCCATTAGTCGCCTCTTACGACAGGCATTGCCTTGTTGCCTCGGCCGTATTCTAATCTCTGCGAGCCGAATGGACACACACAAACATACACACACACACTTACACACGCACAAACACACACACACCCACACACGCACACACTCACGTACTCTCTTCACCTCTCGACTCCTACCCATTAGTCGCCTCTTACGACAGGCAGGGACTTCTTGCCACGGCCGTGTTCTTATCTCTGCAAGCCGAACGGACACACACACACGCACACACAAACACACGCACACAGGCACACACGCACTCACGCACACGCACACATTCTCCACCTCTCGATTCCTATCCATTAGTCGCCTCTTAAGACAGGCAGGGCCTTCTTGCCACGGACGTATTCTTATCTCTGCGAGCCGAAAGGACACACACACACACACACGCACACACAAACACACGCACACAGGCACACACGCACACACGCACACGTACACGCACACGCACACACTCTCCACCTCTCGACTAATATTCATTAGTCGCCTCTTAAGACAGGCAGAGCGTTCTTGCCTCGGCCGTATTCTTATCTCTGCAAGCCAAACGGACACACACACACACACACATACACACACACACATACTCACACACGCACAAACACACGCACACACACAAAGACACATACACTCTTCACCTCTCGACTCCTATTCATTAGTCGCCTCTTACGACAGGCAGGGACTTCTTGCCACGGCCGTGTTCTTATCTCTGCGAGCCGAACGGACACACACATACACACACACGCACACACACACGCACACACGCACCCACACATATACTCTCTTCACCTCTCGACTCCTACTTATTAGTCGCCCACTCTTCACATCTCGACTCCTACCCATTAGTCGCCCCATACGATTTGCATCGCCTTCTTGCCACGGCTGTTTTCTTATCTCTGCGAGCCGAAGGGACACACACACATACATACACACACACTCACAAACACACACACACACACACACACACACACGCACGCACACACGCACACAGACATACACTCACACACACACAAACACGCCCACACGCACACACACATACATTCTTCACCTCTCGACTCCTACCTATTAGTCGCCTCTTACGATAGGCAGGGCCTTCTTGCCTTGGTCGTGTTCTTATCACTGCAAGCCGAACGGACACACACACATACTCACACACGCACACACACACGCACACACGCACACACACATACACTTTTCACCTCTCGACTCCTACTTATTAGTCGCCCACTCTTCGCCTTTCGACTCCTATCCATTAGTCGCCCTGTACGATTTGCATCGCTTTCTTGCCACGGCTGTTTTCTTATCTCTGCGAACCGAAGGGACACACACACATACATACACACACACTCACAAACACACACACACACACGCACGCACACACGCACACACACATACACTCACACACACACAAACACGCCCACACGCACACACACATACATTCTTCACCTCTCGACTCCTACCTATTAGTCGCCTCTTACGATAGGCAGGGCCTTCTTGCCTCGGTCGTGTTTTTATCTCTGCAAGCCGAACTAACACACACACATACTCACACACGCACACACACACGCACACACGCACACACACATACACTTTTCACCTCTCGACTCCTACATATTAGTCGCCCACTCTTCGCCTCTCGACTCCTATCCATAAGTCGCCCCGTACGATTTGCATCGCTTTCTTGCCACGGCTGTTTTCTTATCTCTGCGAGCCGAAGGGACACACACACATACATACACACACACTCACAAACACACACACACGCACGCACACACGCACACACACATACACTCACACACACACAAACACGCCCACACGCACACACACATACATTCTTCACCTCTCGACTCCTACCTATTAGTCGCCTCTTACGATAGGCAGGGACTTCTTGCCACGGCTGTGTTCTTATCTCTGCAAGCCGAACGGACACACACACATACTCACACACGCACACACACACGCACACACGCACACACACATACACTCTTCACCTCTCGACTCCTACCTATTAGTCGCCCCTTACAACTGGCAGGGTCTTCTTGCCTTGGCCGTATTCTTACCTCTGCAAGCCAGACGGACACACACACATACACACACACTCACACACGCACACACACGCACACACACACATACACTCTTCACCTCTCGACTCCTATCCATTAGTCGCCTCTTAAGACAGGCATGACCTTCTTGCCACGGACGTATTCTTATCTCTGCAAGCCGAACGGACAAACACACATACTCACACACGCACACACACACGCACACACGTACACACACACATACACTCTTCACCTCTCGACTCCTACCCATTAGTCGCCTCTTACGACAAGCAGGGCCTTCTTGCCACGGCCGTGTTCTCATTTCAGCGAGCCGACCGGACACACACAAACACGCCCACACGCACACACACATACATTCTTCACCTCTCGACTCCTACCTATTAGTCGCCTCTTACGATAGGCAGGGACTTCTTGCCACGGCCGTGTTCTTATCTCTGCAAGCCGAACGGACACACACACATACTCACACACGCACACACACACGCACACACGCACACACACATACACTCTTCACCTCTCGACTCCTACCCATTAGTCGCCTCTTAAGACAGGCAGAGCCTTCTTGCAACGAACGCATTCTTATCTCTGCGAGCCGAAAGGACACGCACACACACTCACACACAAACACACACACGCAAGCACACATACACTATTCACCTCTCGACTTCTACCCATTATTCTCCTTTTACGACAGGCAGGGACTTCTTGCCACGGCCGTGTTCTTATCTCTGCAAGCCAAACGGACACACACACACGCACACACAAACACACACCCACACGCACACGCACACACTCTCCACCTCTCGACTTCTATCCATTAGCCGCCTCTTAAGACAGGTAGGGCCTTCTTGCCACGGCCGTAATCTTATCTCTGCGAGCCGAGCGGACAAACACACACACTCACACACACACACACACATACACTCTTCACCTCTCGACCCCTACCTTTTAGTCGCCTCTTACGAGAGGCAGGGCCTTCTTGCCCCGGCCGTATTCATATCTCTGCAAGCCGAACGAACACACACACTCATACACACACACTCACACACGCACAAACACACATACACGCACACACGCACACACACATACACTCTTCACCTCTCGACTCCTACCAATTAGTCGCTCCATACAGCAAGCATGAACTTCTTGCCACGGCCGTATTCTTATCTCTGCAAGCCGAACGGACACACACTCATACACACACACTCACACACGCACAAACACACACACACGCACACACGCACACACACATACACTCTTCACCTCTCGACTCCTACCTTTTAGTCGCCTCTTACGATAAGCAGGGCCTTCTTGCCGCGGTCGTGTTCTCATCTCTGCAAGCCAAACTAACACACACACATACTCACACACTCACACACACACACACACACACACACGCACACACGCACACACACATACACTCTTCACCTCTCGACTCCTACTTATTAGTCGACCCTTACAAGAGGCAGGGCCTTCTGGCCTCGGCCGTATTCTTATCTCTGCAAGCCAAACGGACACACACACATACGCACACACTCACACACGCCCACACACGCACACACACACACACACACACACTCTTCACCTCTCGACTCCTACCCATTATTCTCCTCTTACGACAGGCAGGGACTTCTTGACACGGCCGTGTTCTTATCTCTGCAAGCCAAACGGACACAAACACATACTCACACACGCACACACACACGCACACACGCACACATACACATATACTCTTCACCTCTCGACTCCTACCTATTAGTCGCCCCTTACAACTGGCAGGGTCTTCTTGCCTTGGCCGTATTCTTACCTCTGCAAGCCAGACGGACACACACACATACACACACACTCACACACGCACACACACACGCACACACGCACACACACACATACACTCTTCACCTCTCGACCCCTACCCATTAGTCGCCTCTTACGACAGGCAGGGCCTTCCTGCCACGGCCATGTTCTTATCTCTGCGAGCCGACCGGACACACACACTCACATACACACATACCAGAACAAACACAGACACGCACGCACACACGCGCACACACACATATACACTCTTCACCTCTCGACTCCTACCCATTATTCTTCTATTTCGAAAGGCAGGGACTTCTTGCCACTGCCATGTTCTTATCTCTGCGAGCCGACCGGACACACACACTCACACACACACATACAAGAACACACACACACGCACGCACACACGCGCACACACACATATACACTCTCCACCTCTCGACTCCTATCCATTAGTCGCCTCTTAAGACAGGCAGGGCCTTCTTGCCACGGACGTATACCTATCTCTGCGAGCCGAACGGACACACACACACACACACTTGCACACATACACACACACACATACACGCTTCACCTCTCGACTCCTACCCCTTAGTCGCTCCTTACCGCAAGCATGGCCTTCTTGCCACGGACGTATTCTTATCTCTGCGAGCCGAAGGGATACACACACACATACACACACACACACACGCACACACGCACACACACACATACACTCTTCACCTCTTGACTCCTACCTATTAGTCGCCTCTTACGATAGGCAGGGCCTTCTTGCCTCGGTCGTGCTCTTATCTCTGCAAGCCGAACGGACACACACACACATACACACACACTCTTACACGCACACACACGCACATACGCACACACATATACACTCTTCACCACTCGACTCCTACCCATTAGTCGCCTCTTACGACAGGCAGGGCCTTCTTGCCACGGCCATGTTCGTATCTCTGCGAGCCGACTGGACACACACACTCACACACACAAATACACACACACACTCACACATGCACACACACGCACACACGCACACTCACACACACATACACTCTTCACCTCTCGACTCCTACCCATTAGTCGGCTCTTACGACAGGCAGGGCCTTCTTGCCACGGCCGTGTTCTTATCTCTGCGAGCCGACTGGACACACACACACTCACACACACAAATACACACACACACTCACACACGCACACACACGCACACTCACACACACATACACTCTTCACCTCTCGACTCCTACCCATTAGTCGCCTCTTACGAAAGGCAGGGCCTTCTTGCCACGGCCGTGTTCTTATCTCTGAGAGCCGACTGGACACACACACACACTCACACAGGCACACACACGCACACACGCACTTACACACATACACTCTTCACCTCTCGACTCCTACGCATTAGTCGCCGCTTACGACAGGCAGGGCCTTCTTGGCACGGACGTGTCCTCATCACTGCGAGCCGACCGGACACACACACTCACACACGCACACACACACGCACACACGCACACACACGTACACTCTTCACCTCTCGACTCCTACCCATTAGTTGCCTCTTACGACAGGCATGGCCTTCTTGCCTCGGCCGTATTCTAATCTCTGCGAGCCGAATGGACACGCATACATACACACACACACACTTACACACGCACAAACACACACACACCCACACACGCACACACACACACATACACTCTTCACCTCTCGACTCCTACCAATTAGTCGCCTCTTACGAAAGGCAGGGCCTTCTTGCCACGGCCGTGTTCTTATCTCTGAGAGCCGACTGGACACACACACACACTCACACACACATACACTCTTCACCTCTCGACTCCTACCCATTAGTCGCCTCTTACGAAAGGCAGGGCCTTCTTGCCACGGCCGTGTTCTTATCTCTGAGAGCCGACTGGACACACACACACACTCACACACGCACACACACGCACACACGCACTTACACACATACACTCTTCACCTCTCGACTCCTACGCATTAGTCGCCGCTTACGACAGGCAGGGCCTTCTTGGCACGGACGTGTCCTTATCACTGCGAGCCGACCGGACACACACACTCACACACGCACACACACACGCACACACGCACACACACGTACACTCTTCACCTCTCGACTCCTACCCATTAGTTGCCTCTTACGACAGGCATGGCCTTCTTGCCTCGGCCGTATTCTTATCTCTGCAAGCCGAACGGACACATACACACTTACACACACAAGCACGCACACACGCACACACACGCACACACACAAAAACACTTTTCACCTCTCGACTCCTACCAATTAGTCGCCACTTACGACAGGCAGGGCATTCTTGCCTCGGCCGTATTCTTATCTCTGCAGGCCGAACGGACATATACACACTCACACACACACGCACGCACACACGCACACACACGCCCACACACACACAAATACATTCTTCACCTCTCGACTCCTACCCATTAGTCGCCTCTTACGACAGGCATTGCCTTGTTGCCTCGGCCGTATTCTAATCTCTGCGAGCCGAATGGACACACACAAACATACACACACACACTTACACACGCACAAACCCACACACACCCACACACGCACACACTCACGTACTCTCTTCACCTCTCGACTCCTACCCATTAGTCGCCTCTTACGACAGGCAGGGACTTCTTGCCACGGCCGTGTTCCTATCTCTGCAAGCCGAACGGACACACACACACGCACACACAAACACACGCACACAGGCACACACGCACACACGCACACACGCACACGCACACATTCTCCACCTCTCGATTCCTATCCATTAGTCGCCTCTTAAGACAGGCAGGGCCTTCTTGCCACGGACGTATTCTTATCTCTGCGAGCCGAAAGGACACACACACACACACACACGCGCACACACAAACACACGCACACAGGCACACACGCACACACGCACACGTACACGCACACGCACACACTCTCCACCTCTCGACTAATATCCATTAGTCGCCTCTTAAGACAGGCAGGGCGTTCTTGCCTCGGCCGTATTCTAATCTCTGCGAGCCAAACGGACACACACACACTGACACACACACGTTCACACACACGCACAAACACACGCACACACACAAAGACACATACACTCTTCACCTCTCGACTCCTATTCATTAGTCGCCTCTTACGACAGGCAGGGACTTCTTGCCACGGCCGTGTTCTTATCTCTGCGAGCCGAACGGACACAGACACATACTCACACACGCACACACACACGCACATACGTACACACACACATACACTCTTCACCTCTCGACCCCTACCCATTAGTCGCCTCTTACGACAGGCAGGGCCTTCCTGAAAGGCCATGTTCTTATCTCTGCGAGCCGACCGGACACACACACACTCACACACACACATACAAGAACAAACACAGACACGCACGCACACACGCGCACACACACATATACACTCTCCACTTTTCGACTCCTAAGACAGGCAGAGCCTTCTTGCAACGAACGCATTCTTATCTCTGCGAGCCGAAAGGACACACACACACACTCACACACAAACACACACACGCAAGCACACATACACTATTCACCTCTCGACTTCTACCCATTATTCTCCTCTTACGACAGGCAGGGACTTCTTGCCACGGCCGTGTTCTTATCTCTGCAAGCCGAACGGACACAAACACACACACACACACGCACACACGCACACACACGCACCCACGCACACGCACACGCACACACTCTCCACCTCTCGACTCTTATCCATTAGCCGCCTCTTAAGACAGGTAGGGCCTTCTTGCCACGGCCGTAATCTTATCTCTGCGAGCCAAGCGGACAAACACACACACTCACACACACACACACATATACACTCTTCACCTCTCGACCCCTACCTTTTAGTGGCCTCTTACGAGAGGCAGGGCCTTCTTGCCCCGGCCGTATTCATATCTCTGCAAGCCGAACGGACACACACACTCATACACACACACTCACACACGCACAAACACACATACACGCACACACGCACACACACATACACTCTTCACCTCTCGACTCCTACCTATTAGTCGCCTCTTACGATAGGCAGGGCCTTCTTGCCTCGGTTGTGCTCTTATCTCTGCAAGCCGAACTAACAAACACACATACTCACACACGCACACACGCACACACGCATACACGCATACACTCTTCACCTCTCGACTCCTACTTATTAGTCGCCCCTTACAAGAGGCTGGGCCTTCTTGCCTCGGCCGTATTCTTATCTCTGCAAGCCAAACAGACACAAACATATACACACACACACGCACACACACGCACACACGCACACACACACACATACACTCTTCACCTCTCGACTCCTACCCATTAGTTGCCTCTTAACGACAGGCAGTGCCTTCTTGCCACGGCCGTGTTCTCATCTCTGCGAGCCGACCGGACACACACACACACTGACACACACACATACACACACACACTCACACACGCACGCACACACGCACACACACATACCCTCTTCACCTCTCGACTCCTACCCATTATTCTCCTCTTACGACAGGCAGGGACTTCTTGCCACGGCCGTGTTTTTATCTCTGCAAGCCAAACGGACACACACACACGCACACACACACACACGCACACGCACACGCACACACACACACTCTCCACCTCTCGACTCCTATCCATTAGTCGCCTCTTACGACAGGCATGGCCTTCTTGCCACCGCTTTTTTCTTATCTCTGCGAGCGAAGGGACACACACACACACATACACACACACACTCACACACACACACGCACATACGCACGCACACACGCACACACACATACATTCTTCACCTCTCTAATCCTACCTATTAGTCGCCTCTCACGACAGGCAGGGCCTTCTTGCCTCGGCTGTGTTCTTATTTCTGCAAGACGAACGGACACACACACACATACTTACACACGCACACACGCACATGCACACGCACACACTCTCCACCTCTCGACTCCTACCTATTAGTCGCCTCTTACGACAGGAAGGGCCTTCTTGCCTTGGGGGTGTTCTTATCTCTGCAAGCCGAACGGACACACACACATACTCACATACTCACACACACACGCACACACACACACATACACTCTTCACCTCTCGACTCCTACTTATTAGTCGCCCATTACAAGAGGCAGGGCCTTCTTGCCTCTGCCGTATTTTTATCTCTGCAAGTCAAAAAGACACACACACATACACACACACTTACACACGCACCCACACGCACACGCACACGCACACACTCTCCACCTCTCGACTCCTATCCATTAGTCGCCTCTTAAGACAGGCAGGGCCTTCTTGCCACGGCCGTGTTCTTATCTCTGCGAGCCGACTGGACACACACACACTCACACACACAAATACACACACACACTCACACACGCACACACACGCACACTCACACACACATACACTCTTTACCTCTCGACTCCTACCCATTAGTCGCCTCTGACGAAAGGCAGAGCCTTCTTGCCACGGTCGTGTTCTTATCTCTGAGAGCCGACTGGACACACACACACTCACACACGCACACACACGCACACACGCACTTACACACATACACGCTTCACCTCTCGACTCCTACCCATTAGTCGCTCCTTACAGCAAGCATGGCCTTCTTGCCACGGACGTATTCTTATCTCTGCGAGCCGAAGGGATACACACACACATACACACACACACACGCACACACGCACACACACACGCACACACGCACACACACGTACACTCTTCACCTCTCGACTCCTACCCATTAGTTGCCTCTTACGACAGGCATGGCCTTCTTGCCTCGGCCGTATTCTAATCTCTGCGAGCCGAATGGACACGCATACATACACACACACACACTTACACACGCACAAACACACACACACCCACACACGCACACACACACACATACACTCTTCACCTCTCGACTCCTACCAATTAGTCGCCTCTTACGAAAGGCAGGGCCTTCTTGCCACGGCCGTGTTCTTATCTCTGAGAGCCGACTGGACACACACACACACTCACACACACATACACTCTTCACCTCTCGACTCCTACCCATTAGTCGCCTCTTACGAAAGGCAGGGCCTTCTTGCCACGGCCGTGTTCTTATCTCTGAGAGCCGACTGGACACACACACACACTCACACACGCACACACACGCACACACGCACTTACACACATACACTCTTCACCTCTCGACTCCTACGCATTAGTCGCCGCTTACGACAGGCAGGGCCTTCTTGGCACGGACGTGTCCTTATCACTGCGAGCCGACCGGACACACACACTCACACACGCACACACACACGCACACACGCACACACACGTACACTCTTCACCTCTCGACTCCTACCCATTAGTTGCCTCTTACGACAGGCATGGCCTTCTTGCCTCGGCCGTATTCTTATCTCTGCAAGCCGAACGGACACATACACACTTACACACACAAGCACGCACACACGCACACACACGCACACACACAAAAACACTTTTCACCTCTCGACTCCTACCAATTAGTCGCCACTTACGACAGGCAGGGCATTCTTGCCTCGGCCGTATTCTTATCTCTGCAGGCCGAACGGACATATACACACTCACACACACACGCACGCACACACGCACACACACGCCCACACACACACAAATACATTCTTCACCTCTCGACTCCTACCCATTAGTCGCCTCTTACGACAGGCATTGCCTTGTTGCCTCGGCCGTATTCTAATCTCTGCGAGCCGAATGGACACACACAAACATACACACACACACTTACACACGCACAAACCCACACACACCCACACACGCACACACTCACGTACTCTCTTCACCTCTCGACTCCTACCCATTAGTCGCCTCTTACGACAGGCAGGGACTTCTTGCCACGGCCGTGTTCCTATCTCTGCAAGCCGAACGGACACACACACACGCACACACAAACACACGCACACAGGCACACACGCACACACGCACACACGCACACGCACACATTCTCCACCTCTCGATTCCTATCCATTAGTCGCCTCTTAAGACAGGCAGGGCCTTCTTGCCACGGACGTATTCTTATCTCTGCGAGCCGAAAGGACACACACACACACACACACACGCACACACAAACACACGCACACAGGCACACACGCACACACGCACACGTACACGCACACGCACACACTCTCCACCTCTCGACTAATATCCATTAGTCGCCTCTTAAGACAGGCAGGGCGTTCTTGCCTCGGCCGTATTCTAATCTCTGCGAGCCAAACGGACACACACACACTGACACACACACGTTCACACACACGCACAAACACACGCACACACACAAAGACACATACACTCTTCACCTCTCGACTCCTATTCATTAGTCGCCTCTTACGACAGGCAGGGACTTCTTGCCACGGCCGTGTTCTTATCTCTGCGAGCCGAACGGACACAGACACATACTCACACACGCACACACACACGCACATACGTACACACACACATACACTCTTCACCTCTCGACCCCTACCCATTAGTCGCCTCTTACGACAGGCAGGGCCTTCCTGAAAGGCCATGTTCTTATCTCTGCGAGCCGACCGGACACACACACACTCACACACACACATACAAGAACAAACACAGACACGCACGCACACACGCGCACACACACATATACACTCTCCACTTTTCGACTCCTAAGACAGGCAGAGCCTTCTTGCAACGAACGCATTCTTATCTCTGCGAGCCGAAAGGACACACACACACACTCACACACAAACACACACACGCAAGCACACATACACTATTCACCTCTCGACTTCTACCCATTATTCTCCTCTTACGACAGGCAGGGACTTCTTGCCACGGCCGTGTTCTTATCTCTGCAAGCCGAACGGACACAAACACACACACACACACGCACACACGCACACACACGCACCCACGCACACGCACACGCACACACTCTCCACCTCTCGACTCTTATCCATTAGCCGCCTCTTAAGACAGGTAGGGCCTTCTTGCCACGGCCGTAATCTTATCTCTGCGAGCCAAGCGGACAAACACACACACTCACACACACACACACATATACACTCTTCACCTCTCGACCCCTACCTTTTAGTGGCCTCTTACGAGAGGCAGGGCCTTCTTGCCCCGGCCGTATTCATATCTCTGCAAGCCGAACGGACACACACACTCATACACACACACTCACACACGCACAAACACACATACACGCACACACGCACACACACATACACTCTTCACCTCTCGACTCCTACCTATTAGTCGCCTCTTACGATAGGCAGGGCCTTCTTGCCTCGGTTGTGCTCTTATCTCTGCAAGCCGAACTAACAAACACACATACTCACACACGCACACACGCACACACGCATACACACATACACTCTTCACCTCTCGACTCCTACTTATTAGTCGCCCCTTACAAGAGGCTGGGCCTTCTTGCCTCGGCCGTATTCTTATCTCTGCAAGCCAAACAGACACAAACATATACACACACACACGCACACACACGCACACACGCACACACACACACATACACTCTTCACCTCTCGACTCCTACCCATTAGTTGCCTCTTAACGACAGGCAGTGCCTTCTTGCCACGGCCGTGTTCTCATCTCTGCGAGCCGACCGGACACACACACACACTGACACACACACATACACACACACACTCACACACGCACGCACACACGCACACACACATACCCTCTTCACCTCTCGACTCCTACCCATTATTCTCCTCTTACGACAGGCAGGGACTTCTTGCCACGGCCGTGTTTTTATCTCTGCAAGCCAAACGGACACACACACACGCACACACACACACACGCACACGCACACGCACACACACACACTCTCCACCTCTCGACTCCTATCCATTAGTCGCCTCTTACGACAGGCATGGCCTTCTTGCCACCGCTTTTTTCTTATCTCTGCGAGCGAAGGGACACACACACACACATACACACACACACTCACACACACACACGCACATACGCACGCACACACGCACACACACATACATTCTTCACCTCTCTAATCCTACCTATTAGTCGCCTCTCACGACAGGCAGGGCCTTCTTGCCTCGGCTGTGTTCTTATTTCTGCAAGACGAACGGACACACACACACATACTTACACACGCACACACGCACATGCACACGCACACACTCTCCACCTCTCGACTCCTACCTATTAGTCGCCTCTTACGACAGGAAGGGCCTTCTTGCCTTGGGGGTGTTCTTATCTCTGCAAGCCGAACGGACACACACACATACTCACATACTCACACACACACGCACACACACACACATACACTCTTCACCTCTCGACTCCTACTTATTAGTCGCCCATTACAAGAGGCAGGGCCTTCTTGCCTCTGCCGTATTTTTATCTCTGCAAGCCAAAAAGACACACACACATACACACACACTTACACACGCACCCACACGCACACGCACACGCACACACTCTCCACCTCTCGACTCCTATCCATTAGTCGCCTCTTAAGACAGGCAGGGCCTTCTTGCCACGGCCGTGTTCTTATCTCTGCGAGCCGACTGGACACACACACACTCACACACACAAATACACACACACACTCACACACGCACACACACGCACACTCACACACACATACACTCTTCACCTCTCGACTCCTACCCATTAGTCGCCTCTGACGAAAGGCAGAGCCTTCTTGCCACGGTCGTGTTCTTATCTCTGAGAGCCGACTGGACACACACACACTCACACACGCACACACACGCACACACGCACTTACACACATACACGCTTCACCTCTCGACTCCTACCCATTAGTCGCTCCTTACAGCAAGCATGGCCTTCTTGCCACGGACGTATTCTTATCTCTGCGAGCCGAAGGGATACACACACACATACACACACACACACGCACACACGCACACACACACATACACTCTTCACCTCTTGACTCCTACCTATTAGTCGCCTCTTACGATAGGCAGGGCCTTCTTGCCTCGGTCGTGCTCTTATCTCTGCAAGCCGAACGGACACACACACACACATACACACACACTCTCACACGCACACACACGCACATACGCACACACATATACACTCTTCACCACTCGACTCCTACCCATTAGTCGCCTCTTACGACAGGCAGGGCCTTCTTGCCACGGCCGTGTTCGTATCTCTGCGAGCCGACTGGACACACACACTCACACACACAAATACACACACACACTCACACATGCACACACACGCACACACGCACACTCACACACACATACACTCTTCACCTCTCGACTCCTACCCATTAGTCGCCTCTTACGACAGGCAGGGCCTTCTTGCCACGGCCGTGTTCTTATCTCTGCGAGCCGACTGGACACACACACACTCACACACACAAATACACACACACACTCACACACGCACACACACGCACACTCACACACACATACACTCTTCACCTCTCGACTCCTACCCATTAGTCGCCTCTGACGAAAGGCAGAGCCTTCTTGCCACGGTCGTGTTCTTATCTCTGAGAGCCGACTGGACACACACACACTCACACACGCACACACACGCACACACGCACTTACACACATACACTCTTCACCTCTCGACTCCTACGCATTAGTCGCCGCTTACGACAGGCAGGGCCTTCTTGGCACGGACGTGTCCTTATCACTGCGAGCCGACCGGACACACACACTCACACACGCACACACACACGCACACACGCACACACACGTACACTCTTCACCTCTCGACTCCTACCCATTAGTTGCCTCTTACGACAGGCATGGCCTTCTTGCCTCGGCCGTATTCTAATCTCTGCGAGCCGAATGGACACGCATACATACACACACACACACTTACACACGCACAAACACACACACACCCACACACGCACACACACACACACATACACTCTTCACCTCTCGACTCCTACCAATTAGTCGCCACTTACGACAGGCAGGGCCTTCTTGCCTCGGCCGTATTCTTATCTCTGCAAGCCGAACGGACACATACACACTTACACACACAAGCACGCACACACGCACACACACGCACACACACAAAAACACTTTTCACCTCTCGACTCCTACCAATTAGTCGCCACTTATGACAGGCAGGGCATTCTTGCCTCGGCCGTATTCTTATCTCTGCAGGCCGAACGGACATATACACACTTACACACACACGCACGCACACACGCACACACACGCCCACACACACACAAATACATTCTTCAGGTCGTGACTTCTTGCCACGGCCGTGTTCTTATCTCTGCGAGCCGAACGGACACACACACATACTCACACACGCACACACACACGCACATACGTACACACACACATACACTCTTCACCTCTCGACCCCTACCCATTAGTCGCCTCTTACGACAGGCAGGGCCTTCCTGAAAGGCCATGTTCTTATCTCTGCGAGCCGACCGGACACACACACACTCACACACACATATACAAGAACAAACACAGACACGCACGCACAAACGCGCACACACACATATACACTCTTCACCTCTCGACTCCTACCCATTATTCTTCTATTTCGAAAGGCAGGGACTTCTTGCCACGGCCATGTTCTTATCTCTGCGAGCCGACCGGACACACAGACTCACACACACACACATACAAGAACACACACACACGCACGCACACACGCGCACACACACATATACACTCTCCACTTTTCGACTCCTATCCATTAGTCGCCTCTTAAGACAGGCATGGCCTTCTTGCCTCGGCCGTATTCTAATCTCTGCGAGCCAAACGGACACACACACACTGACACACACACGTTCACACACACGCACACAGACACATACACTTTTCACCTCTCGACTCCTACCCATTATTCTCCTATTACGACAGGCAGGGACTTCTTGCCACGGCCGTGTTCTTATCTCTGCAAGCCGAACGGACACACACATACTCACACACGCACACACACACGCACACACGTACACACACACATACACTCTTCACCTCTCGACTCCTACCCATTAGTCGCCTCTTACGACAGGCAGGGCCTTCTTGCCACGGCCGTGTTCTCATTTCAGCGAGCTGACCGGACACACACACACACGCACACACAAACACACGCACACAGGCATAAACGCACACACGCAAACGCACACGCACACGCACACACTCCACCTCTCGAGTCCTATCCATTAGTCGCCTCTTAAGACAGGCAGAGCCTTCTTGCAACGAACGCATTCTTATCTCTGCGAGCCGAAAGGACACACACACACACTCACACACAAACACACACACGCAAGCACACATACACTATTCACCTCTCGACTTCTACCCATTATTCTCCTCTTACGACAGGCAGGGACTTCTTGCCACGGCCGTGTTCTTATCTCTGCAAGCCGAACGGACACACACACACGCACACACAAACACGCACACACACGCACACACGCACACACACGCACCCACGCACACGCACACGCACACGCACACACTCTCCACCTCTCGACTCTTATCCATTAGCCGCCTCTTAAGACAGGTAGGGCCTTCTTGCCACGGCCGTAATCTTATCTCTGCGAGCCAAGCGGACAAACACACACACTCACACACACACACACATATACACTCTTCACCTCTCGACCCCTACCTTTTAGTCGCCTCTTACGAGAGGCAGGGCCTTCTTGCCCCGGCCCTATTCATATCTCTGCAAGCCGAACGGACACACACACTCATACACACACACTCACACACGCACAAACACACATACACGCACACACGCACACACACATACACTCTTCACCTCTCGACTCCTACCTATTAGTCGCCTCTTACGATAGGCAGGGCCTTCTTGCCTCGGTTGTGCTCTTATCTCTGCAAGCCGAACTAACAAACACACATACTCACACACGCACACACGCACACACGCATACACACATACACTCTTCACCTCTCGACTCCTACTTATTAGTCGCCCCTTACAAGAGGCTGGGCCTTCTTGCCTCGGCCGTATTCTTATCTCTGCAAGCCAAACAGACACAAACATATACACACACACACGCACACACACGCACACACGCACACACACACACATACACTCTTCACCTCTCGACTCCTACCCATTAGTTGCCTCTTAACGACAGGCAGTGCCTTCTTGCCACGGCCGTGTTCTCATCTCTGCGAGCCGACCGGACACACACACACACTGACACACACACATACACACACACACTCACACACGCACGCACACACGCACACACACATACACTCTTCACCTCTCGACTCCTACCCATTATTCTCCTCTTACGACAGGCAGGGACTTCTTGCCACGGCCGTGTTTTTATCTCTGCAAGCCAAACGGACACACACACACGCACACACACACACACGCACACGCACACGCACACACACACACTCTCCACCTCTCGACTCCTATCCATTATTCGCCTCTTACGACAGGCATGGCCTTCTTGCCACCGCTTTTTTCTTATCTCTGCGAGCGAAGGGACACACACACACACATACACACACACACTCACACACACACACGCACATACGCACGCACACACGCACACACACATACATTCTTCACCTCTCTAATCCTACCTATTAGTCGCCTCTCACGACAGGCAGGGCCTTCTTGCCTCGGCCGTGTTCTTATTTCTGCAAGACGAACGGACACACACACACATACTTACACACGCACACACGCACACGCACACGCACACACTCTCCACCTCTCGACTCCTACCTATTAGTCGCCTCTTACGACAGGAAGGGCCTTCTTGCCTTGGGGGTGTTCTTATCTCTGCAAGCCGAACGGACACACACACATACTCACACACTCACACACACACGCACACACACACATACACTCTTCACCTCTCGACTCCTACCTATTAGTCGCCTATTACGATAGGCAGGGCCTGCTTGACTCGGTCGTGTTCTTATTTCTGCAAGCCGAACTAATACACACACATACTCACACACGCACACACACACCCACACACGCACACACACACACATACACTCTTCACCTCTCGACTCCTACTTATTAGTCGCCCATTACAAGAGGCAGGGCCTTCTTGCCTCTGTCGTATTTTTATCTCTGCAAGCCAAAAAGACACACACACATACACACACACTTACACACGCACCCACACGCACACGCACACGCACACACTCTCCACCTCTCGACTCCTATCCATTAGTCGCCTCTTAAGACAGGCAGGGCCTTCTTGCCACGGACGTATACCTATCTCTGCGAGCCGAACGGACACACACAACCACACACTTGCACACATACACACACACACACACACACATACACGCTTCACCTCTCGACTCCTACCCATTAGTCGCTCCTTACAGCAAGCATGGCCTTCTTGCCACGGACGTATTCTTATCTCTGCGAGCCGAAGGGATACACACACACATACACACACACACACACACGCACACACGCACACACACACATACACTCTTCACCTCTTGACTCCTACCTATTAGTCGCCTCTTACGATAGGCAGGGCCTTCTTGCCTCGGTCGTGCTCTTATCTCTGCAAGCCGAACGGACACACACACACATACACACACACTCTCACACGCACACACACGCACATACGCACACACATATACACTCTTCACCACTCGACTCCTACCCATTAGTCGCCTCTTACGACAGGCAGGGCCTTCTTGCCACGGCCGTGTTCGTATCTCTGCGAGCCGACTGGACACACACACTCACACACACAAATACACACACATACACTCTTCACCTCTCGACTCCTACTTATTAGTCGCCCATTACAAGAGGCAGGGCCTTCTTGCCTCTGCCGTATTTTTATCTCTGCAAGCCAAAAAGACACACACACATACACACACACACTTACACACGCACCCACACGCACACGCACACGCACACACTCTCCACCTCTCGACTCCTATCCATTAGTCGCCTCTTAAGACAGGCAGGGCCTTCTTGCCAGGGACGTATACCTATCTCTGCGAGCCGAACGGACACACACACACACACACTTGCACACATACACACACACACACACACACATACACGCTTCACCTCTCGACTCCTACCCATTAGTCGCTCCTTACAGCAAGCATGGCCTTCTTGCCACGGACGTATTCTTATCTCTGCGAGCCGAAGGGATACACACACACATACACACACACACACACGCACACACGCACACACACACATACACTCTTCACCTCTTGACTCCTACCTATTAGTCGCCTCTTACGATAGGCAGGGCCTTCTTGCCTCGGTCGTGCTCTTATCTCTGCAAGCCGAACGGACACACACACACACATACACACACACTCTCACACGCACACACACGCACATACGCACACACATATACACTCTTCACCACTCGACTCCTACCCATTAGTCGCCTCTTACGACAGGCAGGGCCTTCTTGCCACGGCCGTGTTCGTATCTCTGCGAGCCGACTGGACACACACACTCACACACACAAATACACACACACACTCACACATGCACACACACGCACACATGCACACTCACACACACATACACTCTTCACCTCTCGACTCCTACCCATTAGTCGCCTCTTACGACAGGCAGGGCCTTCTTGCCACGGCCGTGTTCTTATCTCTGCGAGCCGACTGGACACACACACACTCACACACACAAATACACACACACACTCACACACGCACACACACGCACACTCACACACACATACACTCTTCACCTCTCGACTCCTACCCATTAGTCGCCTCTGACGAAAGGCAGGGCCTTCTTGCCACGGCCGTGTTCTTATCTCTGAGAGCCGACTGGACACACACACACACTCACACACGCACACACACGCACACACGCACTTACACACATACACTCTTCACCTCTCGACTCCTACGCATTAGTCGCCGCTTACGACAGGCAGGGCCTTCTTGGCACGGACGTGTCCTTATCACTGCGAGCCGACCGGACACACACACTCACACACGCACACACACACGCACACACGCACACACACACGTACACTCTTCACCTCTCGACTCCTACACATTAGTTGCCTCTTACGACAGGCATGGCCTTCTTGCCTCGGCCGTATTCTAATCTCTGCGAGCCGAATGGACACGCATACATACACACACACACTTACACACGCACAAACACACACACACCCACACACGCACACACACACACACACACACACATACACTCTTCACCTCTCGACTCCTACCAATTAGTCGCCACTTACGACAGGCAGGGCCTTCTTGCCTCGGCCGTATTCTTATCTCTGCAAGCCGAACGGACATATAGACACTCACACACACACGCACGCACACACGCACACACACGCACACACACACAAATACATTCTTCACCTCTCGACTCCTACCCATTAGTCGCCTCTTACGACAGGCATTGCCTTGTTGCCTCGGCCGTATTCTAATATCTGCGAGCCGAATGGACACACACAAACATACACACACACACGCACACAGGCACACACGCACACACGCACACACGCACACGCACACATTCTCCACCTCTCGATTCCTATCCATTAGTCGCCTCTTAAGACAGGCAGGGCCTTCTTGCCACGGACGTATTCTTATCTCTGCGAGCCGAAAGGACACACACACACACCCACACACAAACACACGCACACAGGCACACACGCACACACGCACACGTACACGCACACGCACACACTCTCCACCTCTCGACTAATACCCATTAGTCGCCTCTTAAGACAGGCAGGGCGTTCTTGCCTCGGCCGTATTCTTATCTCTGCAAGCCAAACGGACACACATACACACATACACACACACATACTCACACACGCACAAACACACGCACACACACAAAGACACATACACTCTTCACCTCTCGACTCCTATTCATTAGTCGCCTCTTACGACAGGCAGGGACTTCTTGCCACGGACGTATTCTTATCTCTGCGAGTAGAAAGGACACACACACACCCACACACAAACACACGCACACAGGCACACACGCACACACGCACACGTACACGCACACGCACACACTCTCCACCTCTCGACTAATATCCATTAGTCGCCTCTTAAGACAGGCAGGGCGTTCTTGCCTCGGCCGTATTCTTATCTCTGCGAGCCGAACGGACACACACACATACACACACACGCACACACACACGCACACACGCACCCACACACATACTCTCTTCACCTCTCGACTCCTACTTATTAGTCGCCCACTCTTCACATCTCGACTCCTACCCATTAGTCGCCCCGTACGATTTGCATCGCCTTCTTGCCACGGCTGTTTTCTTATCTCTGCGAGCCGAAGGGACACACACACATACATACACACACACTCACAAACACACACACACACACGCACGCACACACGCACACACACATACACTCTTCACCTCTCGACTCCTACCTATTAGTCGCCCCTTACAACTGGCAGGGTCTTCTTGCCTTGGCCGTATTCTTACCTCTGCAAGCCAGACGGACACACACACATACACACACACTCACACACGCACACACACACGCACACACGCACACACACACACATACACTCTTCACCTCTCGACCCCTACCCATTAGTCGCCTCTTACGACAGGCAGGGCCTTCCTGCCACGGCCATGTTCTTATCTCTGCGAGCCAACCGGACACACACACACTCACACACACACATACAGGAACACACACAGACACGCACGCACACACGTACACACACACATACACTCTTCACCTCTCGACTCCTACCCATTAGTCGCCTCTTACGACAGGAAAGGCCTTCTTGCCACGGCCGTGTTCTCATTTCAGCGAGCCTACCGGACACACACACACACGCACACACAAACACACGCACACAGGCACAAACGCACACACGCAAACGCACACGCACACGCACACACTCTCCACCTCTCGAGTCCTATCCATTAGTCGCCTCTTAAGACAGGCAGAGCCTTCTTGCAACGAACGCATTCTTATCTCTGCGAGCCGAAAGGACACACACACACTCACACACAAACACACACACGCAAGCACACATATACTATTCACCTCTCGACTTCTACCCATTATTCTCCTCTTACGACAGGCAGGGACTTCTTGCCACGGCCGTGTTCTTATCTCTGCAAGCCGAACGGACACACACACACGCACACACAAACACACACACACACGCACACACTCTCCACCTCTCGACTCCTATCCATTAGCCGCCTCTTAAGGTAGGTAGGGCCTTCTTGCCACGGCCGTAATCTTATCTCTGCGAGCTGAGCGGACAAACACACACACTCACACACACACACACATACACTCTTCACCTCTCGACCCCTACCTTTTAGTCGCCTCTTACGAGAGGCAGGGCCTTCTTGCCCCGGCCGTATTCATATCTCTGCAAGCCGAACGGACACACACACTCATACACACACACTCACACACGCACAAACACACATACACGCACACACGCACACACACTTACACTCTTCACCTCTCGACTCCTACCAATTAGTCGCTCCTTACAGCAAGCAGGGCCTTCTGGCCTCGGCCGTATTCTTATCTCTGCAAGCCAAACGGACACACACACATACACACACACTCACACACGCCCACACACGCACACACGCACACACACACACACACATACACTCTTAACCTCTCGACTCCTACCCATTATTCTCCTCTTACGACAGGCAGGGACTTCTTGCCACGGCCGTGTTCTTATCTCTGCAAGCCGAACGGACACGCACACACACATACTCACACACGCACACACACACGCACACACGCACACACACACACATACACTCTTCACCTCTCGACTCCTACCTATTAGTCGCCCCTTAGAACTGGCAGGGTCTTCTTGCCTTGGCCGTATTCTTACCTCTGCAAGCCAGACGGACACACACACATACACACACACTCACACACGCACACACACACGCACACACGCACACACACACATACACTCTTCACCTCTCGACCCCTACCCATTAGTCGCCTCTTACGACAGGCAGGGCCTTCCTGCGACGGCCATGTTCTTATCTCTGCGAGCCGACCGGACACACACACACTCACACACACACATACAAGAACACACACAGACACGCACGCACACACGCGCACACACACATATACACTCTTCACCTCTCGACTCCTACCCATTATTCTTCTATTTCGAAAGGCAGGGACTTCTTGCCACGGCCATGTTCTTATCTCTGCAAGCCGACCGGACACACACACTCACACACACACATACAAGAACACACACACACGCACGCACACACGCGCACACACACATATACACTCTCCACCTTTCGACTCCTATCCATTAGTCGCCTCTTAAGACAGGCATGGCCTTCTTGCCTCGGCCGTATTCTAATCTTTGCGAGCCAAACGGACACACACACACTGACACACACACACACGTTCACACACACACTCACACACGTACGCACACACGCACACACACACATACACTTTTCACATCTCGACTCCTACCCATTATTCTCCTATTACGACAGGCAGGAACTTCTTGCCACGACCGTGTTCTTATCTCTGCAAGCCGAACGGACACACACACACACACGCACACACACACACGCACACGCACACACTCTCCACCTCTCGACTCCTACCCATTAGTCGCCTCTTACGACAGGCAGGGCCTTCTTGCCTCGGCCGTATTCTTATCTCTGCAAGCCAAACGGACACACACACACAAATACACACACATACTCACACACGCACAAACACACGCACACACACAAAGACACATACACTCTTCACCTCTCGACTCCTATTCATTAGTCGCCTCTTACGACAGGTTGGGACTTCTTGCCACGGCCGTGTTCTTATCTCTGCGAGCCGAACGGACACACACACACACGCACACACACACATTCACACACACACTCACACACGTACGCACACACGCAAACACACACATACACTCTTCACCTCTCGACTCCTTCCCATTATTCTCCTCTTACGAGAGGCAGGGACTTCTTGCCACGGCCGTGTTCTTATCTCTGCAAGCCGAACGGACACACACACACACGCACACACAAACACACGCACACAGGCACACACGCACACACGCACACGTACACGCACACGCACACACTCTTCACCTCTCGACTCCTATTCATTAGTCGCCTCTTACGACAGGCATGGACTTCTTGCCACGGCCGTGTTCTTATCTCTGCAAGCCGAACGGACACACACACACACACACGCACACACACACACACGCACACGCACACGCACACACTCTTCACCTCTCGACTCCTACCCATTATTCTCCTCTTACGACAGGCAGGGACTTCTTGCCACGGCCGTGTTCTTATCTCTGCAAGCCGAACGGACACACACATACACACACACACACTCATACACACACGCACACAGGCACACACACATACACTCACACACACAAACACGCACATACGCACACACACATACATTCTTCACCTCTCGACTCCTACCGATTAGTCGTCTCTCACGACAGGCAGGGTCTTCTTGCCTCGGCCGTGTTCTTATCTCTGCAAGCCGAACGGACACACACACACTCACACACACACACACACATACACTCTTAACCTCTCGACTCCTACCCATTAGTCGCCTCTTACGACATTCAGGGACTTCTTGCCACGGACGTATTCTTATCTCTGCAAGCCGAACGGACACACACACATACTCACACACGCACAAACACACGCACACACGTACACACACACATACACTCTTCACCTCTCGACTCCTACCCATTAGTCGCCCTTTACGACAGGCAGGGCCTTCTTGCCACGGCCATGTTCTTATCTCTGCGAGCCGAACGGACATACACACACTCACACACACACGCACGCTCACACGCACACACACACGCACACACGCACACGCACACGCACACGCACACACTCTCCACCTCTCGACTCCTATCCATTAGTCACCTCTTAAGACAGGCAGGGCCTT
The DNA here is from genome assembly GCF_040954645.1 of Diabrotica undecimpunctata. Classification (NCBI taxonomy): domain Eukaryota; kingdom Metazoa; phylum Arthropoda; class Insecta; order Coleoptera; family Chrysomelidae; genus Diabrotica; species Diabrotica undecimpunctata. The sequence continues at coordinate 303,990 of NW_027311887.1, read as the reverse complement.
CTTGCCTCGGCCGTATTCTTATCTTTGCAAGCCGAACGGACACACACACACCCACACACACAAGCACGCACACACACACACACACACAAATACACTTTTCACCTCTCGACTCCTACCCATTAGTCGCCTCTTACGACAGGCATGGCCTTCTTGCCTCGGCCGTATTCTAATCTCTGCGAACCGAATGGACACACACATACATACACACACACACATTTACACACGCACAAACACACACACACACACACCCACACACGCACAAACACATACACATACACTATTCACCTCTCGACTCCTACCTATTAGTCGCCCCTTACAAGAGGCAGGGCCTTCTTGCCTCGGCCGTTATCTAATCTCTGCGAACCGAATGGACACACACATACATACACACACATATTTACACACGCACAAAAACACACACACCCACACACGCACACACATACACATACACTCTTAACCTCTCGACTCCTACCCATTAGTCGCCTCTTACGACATTCAGGGACTTCTTGCCACGGACGTATTCTTCACTCTGCAAGCCGAACGGACACACACACATACTCACACACACGCACACACGTACACACACACATACACTCTTCACTTCTCGACTCCTACCCATTAGTCGCCTCTTAAGACAGGCAGAGCCTTCTTGCCACGGCCGTGTTCTTATCTCTGCAAGCCGAACGGACACACACACGCACACACAAACACGCGCACACAGGCACACACGCACACACGCACACGCACACCCACACGCACACACTCTCCACCTCTCGATTCCTATCCATTAGTCGCCTCTTAAGACAGGCAGGGCCTTTTTGCAACGAACGCATTCTTATCTCTGCGAGCCGAACGGACACACACACACACTCACACACAAACACACACACGCAAGCACACATACACTATTCACCTCTCGACTTCTACCCATTATTCTCCTCTTACGACAGGCTGGGACTTCTTGCCACGGCCGTGTTCTTATCTCTGCAAGCCGAACGGACACACACACACGCACACACAAACACGCGCACACAGGCACACACGCACACACGCACACGCACACTTACACGCACACACTCTCCACCTCTCGATTCCTATCCATTAGTCGCCTCTTAAGACAGGCAGGGCCTTCTTGCCACGGCCGTGTTCTTATCTCTGCAAGCCGAACGGACACACACACACGCACACACAAACACGCGCACACAGGCACACACGCACACACGCACACGCACACCCACACGCACACACTCTCCACCTCTCGATTCCTATCCATTAGTCGCCTCTTAAGACAGGCAGGGCCTTCTTGCCACGGACGTATTCTTATCTCCGAGCCGAACGGACACACACACACACGCACAGACAAACACACGCACACAGGCACACACGCACACACGCACACGTACACGCACACATCACACACTCTCCACCTCTCGACTCCTATCCATTAGTCGCCTCTTAAGACAGGCAGGGCCTTCTTGCCTCGGCCGTATTCTTATCTCTGCAAGCCAAACGGACACATACACACATACACACACACACACTCACACACGCACAAACACACGCACACACGCACACACACATACACTATTCACCTCTCGACTTCTACCCATTATTCTCCTCTTACGACAGGCAGGGACTTCTTGCCACGGCCGTGTTCTTATCTCTGCAAGCCGAACGGACACACACACACGCACACACAAACACTCGCACACAGGCACACACGCACACACGCACACACGCACACGCACACCCACACGCAAATACTCTCCACCTCTCGATTCCAATCCATTAGCTATAACGTTTCTGGCCTTATTGGTTAATCTTGTCTTTATTAATGTTGTCGCTGTCTCCTCGTGTCCTATCACTATTTTCTCAAGGAGTTCTAGTGCATCTAAAAATGACTGCAGTTTACCTGCTTTTCCATCAAACTCGCTGGGTAACACCTTGCTTGCGATATTTAAAAATTCGTTTGTTGTAAGAGCCATACTTATTTCTTGCTCTGTGTCGCTATGTTCTTCCTTCTTTATAGGTTGTTGTTTCTTTGACACAGGTAGAGAAACTGGTTTAAAATCTTTTACATTTTGAGTATATTCTTTATCCGAAATTTCCATAATGTTATTATCATTTAAAACTTTTCCATCTCCAGTGAGTCCTTGTATTTGTAATGATTCGGCCGTTTCAATGAAGGTATTTAAATCTTCTTGTCTAATTTGTACTTCTCCATGGTATATAAATTGTAACAAGTCTCTTAGTGCTTCGTAAGTCACGTTTGTCAAAATTACTATAGGATGTTGACAGGGATTTGACATAAAAATTTCTTTAAAATATGGGCTACAAACCGAAAGAACCATTTTATGCGCTTTTATGCATTTTCCTTGTGCTGAAAGCGTGACGTCTACAAAATCTTGACTCTTCCATAATGAATTTATTCCTGAACTCATATTTTCGTGGAAATTGTTTCAACATAATGAAAATTTTTCTGACGCCATGGTCAATTGTCTTTAAAAGTTCTTTTAAATTCGTTTTTCTTCCTTATAAATGTAACAATAATTCTAAATATCCTAATTTATTGTAGCTAAATAGTAAAATAAAAAGTCATATCCGATTTCTTCGTCTATATTAATTGAAGAATTTGTCATTTAAGCAAATTCATGTCGCAATTTAATATTTTCCGACTTTGTCACAGTATATTTTCATGGTCAAATATAAATATTTTTAAAACTATACCTTAAGCAAATAAAATTATATGTCACATATTTGTTTCATTAAAAAATAGAAATAAAAATAAATAGAATTTGATATATAAACAGTTATTTAGCGATAATTTAAAAAAAATAAATTATATTCTGTACTTTTAAAAGCCATAAAAATTGTGTACTCAACATTCTGAACTTGAATTAGTTAAATTCTTATATTCAAATACTAAGTAATAATTTCTGTTAGACTGCATAATTTACATAAGGGATAAAAAATAAAATTTACTTACATAATATATTTCACATATAGTTTTTGATAATTCACATTTGTCCATTTATCCATTTTTCCCATTTATTGTCCATTATCAGGAGCTGGAATTCCGTCGAGGGACTCCTGGCGGGTTTGGTTCGGAATTTGGCGGGAATTTCCTTACCTGCTGATGCATTTTCCACAGTGGGTTCCATATATCATCTATTATGTAAATTTCCATTTAAATTTCCAGTATGTGGTTGGCATTTTTGATTTGTTTCTGCGAATCAGAAAACTCCTTATTCGAAAGGTAGGATCGCCATGTAATAAATAATCTTCACTTATCGTCTTGTATGGTAGATTTATTTAAAACACACTAGATACTCATAGTTTAGTTTATTAGAATCAAGTACAATACTAAATAGTACTCAGTTGACGTTGACTAACTTAGACCGTTCTCTTGATTCTTCATTCTTAACTATATTGATAATAATAATACTAATCCCGTGATTTCCAGCTATTTACCTCCCGTGCGCTTGTTGATATATTATTGTTTTTACTTGTTTAGTTTGTACACGTTATTTAATAAGCTTTTGATTACATTGCAAATTTCACTAGGTCAGAGCGCGTTCCAGTTACACCGATATTTTCAATGCCGTAAACAAATAATATATTTTGGCAAATGTGTGTCACGTTATTAAAAAGATTACTTGAATCTGATGCTTAATTAAATCCCGTTACAACACACACTCATACACACACACTCACACACGCACAAACACACATACACGCACACACGCACACACACATACACTCTTCACCTCTCGACTCCTACCAATTAGTCGCTCCTTACAGCAAGCATGGCCTTCTTGCCACGGCCGTATTCTTATCTCTGCAAGCCGAACGGACACACACACTCATACACACACACTCACACACGCACAAACACACACACACGCACACATGCACACACACATACACTCTTCACCTCTCGACTCCTACCTTTTAGTCGCCTCTTACGATAAGCAGGGCCTTCTTGCCGCGGTCGTGTTCTCATCTCTGCAAGCCAAACTAACACACACACATACTCACACACGCACACACACACACACACACGCACACACGCACACACACATACACTCTTCACCTCTCGACTCCTACTTATTAGTCGACCCTTACAAGAGGCAGGGCCTTCTGGCCTCGGCCGTATTCTTATCTCTGCAAGCCAAACGGACACACACACACATACACACACACTCACACACGCCCACACACGCACACACGCACACACACACACACATACACTCTTCACCTCTCGACTCCTACCCATTATTCTCCTCTTACGACAGGCAGGGACTTCTTGTCACGGCCGTGTTCTTATCTCTGCAAGCCGAACGGACACACACACATACTCACACACGCACACACACACGCACACACGCACACACACACATACACTCTTCACCTCTCGACTCCTACCTGATAGTCGCCCCTTACAACTGGCAGGGTCTTCTTGACTTGGCCGTATTCTTACCTCTGCAAGCCAGACGGACACACACACATACACACACACTCACACACGCACACACACACGCACACACGCACACACACACATACACTCTTCACCTCTCGACCCCTACCCATTAGTCGCCTCTTACGACAGGCAGGGCCTTACTGCCACGGCCATGTTCTTATCTCTGCGAGCCGACCGGACACACACACACTCACACACACACATACAAGAACACACACAGACACGCACGCACACACGCGCACACACACATATACACTCTTCACCTCTCGACTCCTACCCATTATTCTTCTATTTCGAAAGGCAGGGACTTCTTGCCACGGCCATGTTCTTATCTCTGCGAGCCGACCGAACACACACACTTACACACACACATACAAAAACACACACAGACACGCACGCACACACGTACACACACACATACACTCTTCACCTCTCGACTTCTACCCATTAGTCGCCTCTTACGACAGGCAGGGCCTTCTTGCCACGGCCGTGTTCTCATTTCAGCGAGCCTACCGGACACACACACACACACGCACACACAAACACTCGCACACAGGCACAAACGCACACACGCAAACGCACACGCACACGCACACACTCTCCACCTCTCGAGTCCTATCCATTAGTCGCCTCTTAAGACAGGCAGAGCCTTCTTGCAACGAACGCATTCTTATCTCTGCGAGCCGAAAGGACACACACACACACACTCACACACAAACACACACACGCAAGCACACATATACTATTCACCTCTCGACTTCTACCCATTATTCTCCTCTTACGACAGGCAGGGACTTCTTGCCACGGCCGTGTTCTTATCTCTGCAAGCCGAACGGACACACACACACGCACACACAAACACACACACACACGCACCCACGCACACGCACACGCACACGCACACACTCTCCACCTCTCGACTCCTATCCATTAGCCGCCTCTTAAGGTAGGTAGGGCCTTCTTGCCACGGCCGTAATCTTATCTCTGCGAGCCGAGCGGACAAACACACACACTCACACACACACACATACACTCTTTACCTCTCGACCCCTACCTTTTAGTCGCCTCTTACGAGAGGCAGGGCCTTCTTGCCCCGGCCGTATTCATATCTCTGCAAGCCGACCGGACACACACACTCATACACACACACTCACACACGCACAAACACACATACACGCACACACGCACACACACATACACTCGTCACCTCTCGACTCCTACCAATTAGTCGCTTCTTACAGCAAGCACGGCCTTCTTGCCACGGCCGTATTCTTATCTCTGCAAGCCGAACGGACACACTCACACACGCACAAATACACACACGCACACACGCACACACACATACACTCTTCACCTCTCGACTCCTACCTTTTAGTCGCCTCTTACGATAAGCAGGGCCTACTTGCCGCGGTCGTGTTCTCATCTCTGCAAGTCAAACTAACACACACACATACTCACACACGCACACACACACACACACGCACACACGCACATACACATACACTCTTCACCTCTCGACTCCTACCCATTATTCTCCTCTTACGACAGGCAGGGACTTCTTGCCACGGCCGTGTTCTTATCTCTGCAAGCCGAACGGACACACACACATACTCACACACGCACACACACACGCACACACGCACACACACACACATACACTCTTCACCTCTCGACTCCTACCTATTAGTCGCCCCTTACAACTGGCAGGGTCTTCTTGCCTTGGCCGTATTCTTACCTCTGCAAGCCAGACGGACACACACACATACACACACACTCACACACGCACACACACACGCACACACACACATACACTCTTCACCTCTCGACCCCTACCCATTAGTCGCCTCTTACGACAGGCAGGGCCTTCCTGCCACGGCCATGTTCTTATCTCTGCGAGCCAACCGGACACACACACTCACACACACACACATACAAGAACACACACACACGCACGCACACACCCGCACACACACATATACACTCTCCACCTTTCGACTCCTATCCATTAGTCGCCTCTTAAGACAGGCATGGCCTTCTTGCCTCGGCCGTATTCTAATCTTTGCGAGCTAAACGGACACACACACACTGACACACACACACGTTCACACACACACTCACACACGTACGCACACACGCACACACACACATATACTTTTCACCTCTCGACTCCTACCCATTATTCTCCTATTACGACAGGCAGGGACTTCTTGCCACGGCCGTGTTCTTATCTCTGCAAGCCGAACGGACACACACACACACACACACTCACAGACACACACACACGCACGCACACACGCACACACACATATACACACACACACACACGCACACACGCACACAAGAGTGTATGTTTACCTATTATACGCCTCTTACAAGAGGCAGGGCCTTCTTGCCTCGGCCGTATTCTTATCTCTGCAAGCCAAACGGACACACACACATACACACACACTCACACACGCACACACACACATACACTCTTCACCTCTCGACTCCTACCCATTAGTCGCCACTTTCGACAGGCAGGGCCTTCTTGCCTCGGCCGTATTCTTATCTCTGCAAGCCAAACGGACACACACACACATACACACACACTCACACACGCACACACACACATACACTCTTCACCTCTCGATTCCTACCTATTAGTCGCCCCTTACAAGAGGCAGGGCCTTCTTGCCTTGGCCGTATTCTTATCTCTGCAAGCCTAACGGACACACACACATACACACACACACTCACACACGCAAACACACACGCACACACACACACATACACTCTTCACCTCTCGACTCCTACCCATTAGCCGCTAATTACAACAAGCATGGCCTTCTTGTCACGGCCGTATTCTTATCTCTGCAAGCCGAACAGACACACACACCCATACACACACACTCACATACGCACAAACACACACACACGCACACACACATACACTCTTCACCTCTCGACTCCTACCCATTAGTCGCCCATTACGACAAGCATGGCCTTCTTGCCACCGCTGTTTTCTTATCTCTGCGAGCCGAAGGGACACACACATACACACACACTCACACACACACGCACGCACACATACACTCTTCACCTCTCGACTCCTACCCATTAGTCGCCTCTTACGACAGCCAGGGCCTTCTTGCCACGGCCGTGTTCTCATTTCAGCGAGCCGACCGGACACACACACACACGCACACACAAACACACGCACACAGGCACAAACGCACACACGCTAACGCACACGCACACGCACACACTCTCCACCTCTCGACTCCTATCCATTAGTCGCCTTTTAAGATAGGCACGGCCTTCTTGCTCATTTCAGCGAGCCGAACGGACACACACACACACACTCACACAGACACGCACGCACACACGCCACTCACACGCACACACACATACTCACACACGCACACACACACGCACACACGCACCCACACACATACACTCTTCACCTCTCGACTCCTACCTATTAGTCGCCTCTTACGATAGGCAGGGTCTTCTTGCCTCGGACGTGTTCTTATCTCTGCAAGCCAAACGGACACACACACACTCGCACACACACATACACACACATACACGATTCACCTCTCGACTCCTACCCATTAGTCGCATCTTAAGACATTCAGGGCCTTCTTGCCTCGGTCGTGTTCTTATCTCTGCAAGCCGAACGGACACACACACACACACACGCACACACAAACACACGCACACAGGCACCCACGCACATGCACATGCACACGCACACGCACACACTCTCCACCTCTCGACTCCTATCCATTTGTCGCCTCTTACGACAGGCAGGGCCTTCTTGCTACGGACGTGTTCTAATCTCTGCAAGCCAAACGGACACACACACACACACACTCGCACACACACATACACACACATACACGCTTCACCTCTCGACTCCTACCCATTAGTCGCATCTTATGACATTCAGGGCCTTCTTGCCTCGGTCGTGTTCTTATCTCTGCAAGCCAAACGGACACACACACACACTCGCACACACACATACACACACATACACGCTTCACCTCTCGACTCCTACCCATTAGCCGCCTCTTAAGACAGGCAGGGCCTTCTTGCCCCGGCCGTATTCTTATCTCTGAAAGCCGAGCGGACAAACACACACACACACGCACGCACGCACTCACGCACACACACACACTCACACACGCACAAACACACGCACACACGCACACACACACACACACATACACTCTTCACCTTTCGACTCCTACCCATTAGTCGCCTCTTACGACATTCAGGGACTTCTTGCCACGGCCGTTTTCTTATCTCTGCGAGCCGAACGGACACACACACACACTCACATACAAACACACGCACACAGGCACAAACGCACACACGCAAACGTACACGCACACGCACACACTCTCCACCTCTCGACTCTTCAGCGAGCGGACCGGACACACACACACACGCACATACAAACACACGCACACAGGCACAAACGCACACACGCAAACGTACACGCACACGCACACACTCTCCACCTCTCGACTCCTATCCATTAGTCGCCTCTTAAGACAGGCAGGGCCTTCTTGACACGATCGCATTCTTATCTCTGCGAGCCGAAAGGACACACAAAAACACACTCACACACACACACACGCGCAAGCACACATACACTATTCACCTCTCGACTTCTACCCATCATTCTCCTCTTACGACAGGCAGGGACTTCTTGCCACGGCCGTGTTCTTATCTCTGCAAGCCTAACGGACACACACACACGCACACACAAACACACGCACACGGGCACACACGCACACACGCACACACGCACACGCACAAGCACATGCACACACTCTCCACCTCTCGATTCCTATCCATTAGTCGCCTCTTAAGACAGGCAGGGCCTTCTTGCCGCGGACGTATTCTTATCTCTGCGAGCCGAACGGACACACACACACGCACACACAAACACACGCACACAGGCACACACGCACACACGCACACACGCACACGTACACGCACACACTCTCCACCTCTCGACTCCTATCCATTAGTCGCCTCTTAAGACAGGCAGTGCCTTCTTGCCTCGGCCGTATTCTTATCTCTGCGAGCCGAACGGACACACACACACACGCACACACAAACACACGCACACAGGCACACATGCACACACGCACACACGCAAACGCACACGCACACACTCTCCACCTCTCGACTCCTATCCATTAGTCGCCTTTTAAGACAGCCACGGCCTTCTTGCCACGAACGCATTCTCATCTCTGCGAGCCGAACGGACACACACACACACTCACACAGACACGCACGCACACACGCCACTCACATGCACACACACATACTCACACACGCACACACACACGCACCCACACACATACACTCTTCACCTCTCGACTCCTACCTATTAGTCGCCTCTTACGATAGGCAGGGTCTTCTTGCCTCGGACGTGTTCTTATCTCTGCAAGCCAAACGGACACACACACACACACTCGCACACACACATACACACACATACACGCTTCACCTCTCGACTCCTACCCACTAGTCGCATCTTAAGACATTCAGGGCCTTCTTGCCTCGGTCGTGTTCTTATCTCTGCAAGCCGAACGGACACACACACACACACACACGCACACACAAACACACGCACACAGGCACCTACGCACACGCACATGCACACGCACACACACCCACTCTCCACCTCTCGACTCCTATCCATTTGTCGCCTCTTACGACAGGCAGGGCCTTCTTGCTCCGGACGTGTTCTTGTCTCTGCAAGCCAAACGGACACACACACACACACTCGCACACACACATACACGCTTCACCTCTCGACTCCTACCCATTAGTCGCATCTTAAGACATTCAGGGCCTTCTTGCCTCGGTCGTGTTCTTATCTCTGCAAGCCAAACGGACACACACACACACACTCGCACACACACATACACACACATACACGCTTCACCTCTCGACTCCTACCCATTAGCCGCCTCTTAAGACAGGCAGGGCCTTTTTTCCCCTGGCCTTATTCTTATCTCTGGAAGCCGAGCGGACAAACACACACACACACGCACGCACGCACTCACGCACACACACACACACTCACACACGCACAAACACACGCACACACGCACACACACACACACACATACGCTCTTCACCTTTCGGCTCCTACCCATTAGTCGCCTCTTACGACATTCAGGGACTTCTTGCCACGGCCGTTTTCTAATCTCTGCGAGCCGAACGGACACACACACACTCACACACACACACACACGCAAGCACACATCTTCATCTTCTCGACTCCTACCCATTAATCGCCTCTTACGACAGGCAGGGCCTTCTTGCCACGGCCGTGTTCTCATTTCAGCGAGCGGACCGGACACACACACACACGCACATACAAACACACGCACACAGGCACAAACGCACACACGCAAACGTACACGCACACGCACACACGCGCACACACACACACATACACTCTTCACCTCTCGACTCCTACCCATTAGTCGCTCCTTACAGCAGGCATGGCCTTCTTACCACGGCCGTATTCTTATCTCTGCGAGCCGAAGGGATACACACACACACACACTCACAAACACCCACACAGACGCACACGCACACACGCACGCTCACACGAACACTCACATACACTCACACACACACATGCACACACGCACACACACACATACACTCTACACCTCTCGACTCCTACCTATTAGTCGCCTCTTACGATAGGCAGGGCCCTCTTGCCTCGGCCGTGTTCTTATCTCTGCAAGCCGAACGGACACACACACATACTCACACACGCACACACACATGCACACACGCACACACACACATACACTGTTCACCTCTCCATTCCTACCTATTAGTCGCCTTTTACGATAGGCAGGGCCTTCTTGCCTCCGTCGTGTTTTTATCTCTGCAGGCCGAACTAACACACACACATACTCACACACGCACACACACACGCACATACACACATACACTCTTCACCTCTCGACTCCTACTTATTACTCGCTCCTTACAAGCGGCAGGGCCTTTTTGCCTCGGCCGTATTCTTATCTCTGCATGCCAAACGGACACACAAACATACACACGCACGCACACACACACACACACACACACACACACACACACACATACACTCTTCACCTCTCGACTCCTACCCATTATTCTCCTCTTACGACAGGCAGGGCCTTCTTGCCACGGCCGTGTTCATATCTCTGCGAGCCGACCGGACACACACACACTGACACACACACACTCACACACACACTCACACACGCACGCACACACGCACACAAACACACACACATACACTCTTCACCTCTCGACTCCTACCCATTATTCTGCTCTTACGACAGGCAGGGCCTTCTTGCCACGGACGTATTCTTATCTCTGCGAGCCGAACGGACACACACACACACACTCGCACACACACACACACACACATACACGCTTCACCTCTCGACTCCTACCCATTAGTCGCCTCTTACGACATTCAGGGACTTTTTGCCACGGCCGTGTTCTTATCTCTGCGAGCCGAACGGACACACGCACACTCACACACACACGCACACACATAGGCACAAACGCACACGCACACACTTTCCACCTCTCGACTCCTATCCATTAGTCGCCTCTTAAGAAGGCCCTGCCTCTTCTTGCCACGGGCGTATTTTTATCTCTGCGAGACGAGCGGACACACACACAGTCACACACACCCACATACACTATTCACCTCTCGACTCCTCCCTTTTGGTCGCCTCTTACGAGAGGCAGGGCCTTCTTGCCCCGGCCGTATTCTTATCTCTGCAAGCCGAACCGATACACACACTCACACACACATGCACGCACACACGCACGCACACACGCACACACACATACACACACAAATACACTCTTCACCTCTCGACTCCTACCCATTAGTCGCCTTTTACGACAGGCATGTCCTTCTTGCCTCGACCGTATTCTAATCTCTGCGAGCCGAACGGACACTTACATACATACACACACACTTACAAACGCACACAGAAACGAACAAACACACACACACATACACTCTTCATCTCTCGACTCCTACCAATTAGCCGCTAATTACAACAAGCATGGCCTTCTTGCCACGGCCGTATTCTTATCTCTGCAAGCCGAACGGACACACACACCCATACACACACACTCACATACGCACAAACACACACACGCACACACACATGCACTCTTCACCTCTCGACTCCTACCCATTAGTCACCTCTTACGACAGGCATGGCATTCTTACCACCGCTGTTTTCTTTTCTCTGCGAGATGAAGGGACACACATACACACACACACACACACTCACAGACACACACATACGCACGCACACACGCACACACACATACACTCACACACACACACACGCACACACGCACACACACATACACTCTTCACCTCTCGATTCCTACCCATTATTCGCCCCTTACAAGAGGCAGCCAAACGGACACACACACATACACACACACTCACACACGCACACACACACATACACTCTTCACCTCTCGACTCCTACCCATTAGTCGCCACTTACGTCAGGCAGGGCCTTCTTGCCTCGGTCGTATTCTTATCTCTGCAAGCCAAACGGACACACACACATACACACACACTCACACACGCACACACACACATACACTCTTCACCTCTCGACTCCTACGCTTTAGTCGCCACACACACACGCGCATAAACGCACGCACACTAACATTCTTCACCTCTCGACTCCTACCCATTAGTCGCCCATTACGACAGGCATGGCCTTCTTGCCACCGCTGTTTTCTTATCTCTGCGAGCCGAAGGGACACACACATACACACACACACTCACACACACACCCACGCACACATACACTCTTCACCTCTCGACTCCTACCCATTAGTCGCCTCTTACGACAGGCAGGGCCTTCTTGCCACGGCCGTGTTCTTATCTCTGCGAGCCAACCGGACACACACACTCACACACGTACGCACACACGCACACACTTACACACGCATACACACACACACACACATACACTTTTCACCTCTCGACTCCTACATATTAGTCACCTCTTACGACAGGCATGTTCTTCTTGAAACCGCTGATTTCTTATCTCTGTGAGCCGAAGGGACACACACACACGCACACACACGCACACACGCACACACACATACACTCTTCACCTCTACTCCTACCCATTAGTCGCCTCTTACGACGGGCAGGGCCTTCTTGCCACGGCCGTGTTCTTATCTCTGCGAGCCGACTGGACACACACACACACACTCACACACACACAAATACACAAACACTCACACACGCACACACACGCACACTCACACACACATACACTCTTCACCTCTCGACTCCTACCCATTAGTCGCCTCTTACGACAGGCAGGGCCTTCTTGCCACGGCCGTGTTCTTATCTCTGAGAGCCGACTGGACACACACACACACTCACACACGCACACACACGCACACACGCACTTACACACATACACTCTTCACCTCTCGACTCCTACGCATTAGTCGCCGCTTACGACAGGCAGGGCCTTCTTGGCACGGACGTGTCCTTATCACTGCGAGCCGACCGGACACACACACTCACACACGCACACACACACGCACACACGCACACACACACATACACTCTTCACCTCTCGACTCCTACCCATTAGTTGCCTCTTACGACAGGCATGGCCTTCTTCCCTCGGCCGTATTCTAATCTCTGCGAGCCGAATGGACACGCATACATACACACACACTTACACACGCACAAACACACACACACCCACACACGCACACACACACACACACATACACTCTTCACCTCTCGACTCCTACCAATTAGTCGCCACTTACGACAGGCAGGGCCTTCTTGCCTCGGCCGTATTCTTATCTCTGCAAGCCGAACGGACACATACACACTCACATACACAAGCACGCACACACGCACACACACGCACACACACAAAAACACTTTTCACCTCTCGACTCCTACCAATTAGTCGCCACTTACGACAGGCAGGGCATTCTTGCCTCGGCCGTATTCTTATCTCTGCAAGCCGAACGGACATATACACACTCACACACACACGCACGCACACACGCACACACACGCACACACACACACACAAATACATTCTTCACCTCTCGACTCCTACCCATTAGTCGCCTCTTACGATAGGCATTGCCTTGTTGCCTCGGCCGTATTCTAATCTCTGCAAGCCGAATGGACACACACAAACATACACACACACACACACTTACACACGCACAAACACACACACACCCACACACGCACACACTCACGTACTCTCTTCACCTCTCGACTCCTACCCATTAGTCGCCTCTTACGACAGGCAGGGACTTCTTGCCACGGCCGTGTTCTTATCTCTGCAAGCCGAACGGACACACACACACACGCACACACAAACACACGCACACAGGCACACACGCACTCACGCACACGCACACATTCTCCACCTCTCGATTCCTATCCATTAGTCGCCTCTTAAGACAGGCAGGGCCTTCTTGCCACGGACGTATTCTTATCTCTGCGAGCCGAAAGGACACACACACACACGCACACACAAACACACGCACACACAAACACACGCACACAGGCACACACGCACACACGCACACGTACACGCACACGCACACACTCTCCACCTCTCGACTAATATCCATTAGTCGCCTCTTAAGACAGGCAGAGCGTTCTTGCCTCGGCCGTCTTCTTATCTCTGCAAGCCAAACGGACACACACACACACACATACACACACACATACTCACACACGCACAAACACACGCACACACACAAAGACACATACACTCTTCACCTCTCGACTCCTATTCATTAGTCGCCTCTTACGACAGGCAGGGACTTCTTGCCACGGCCGTGTTCTTATCTCTGCGAGCCGAACGGACACACACACACATACACACACACGCTCACACACACGCACACACGCACCCACACACATCCTCTCTTCACCTCTCGACTCCTACTTATTAGTCGCCCACTCTTCACATCTCGACTCCTACCCATTAGTCGCCCCGTACGATTTGCATCGCCTTCTTGCCACGGCTGTTTTCTTATCTCTGCGAGCCGAAGGGACACACACACATACATACACACACACTCACAAACACACACACACACACACACGCACGCACACACGCACACACACATACACTCACACACACACAAACACGCCCACACGCACACACACATACATTCTTCACCTCTCGACTCCTACCTATTAGTCGCCTCTTACGATAGGCAGGGCCTTCTTGCCTTGGCCGTGTTCTTATCACTGCAAGCCGAACGGACACACACACATACTCACACACGCACACACACACACGCACACACGCACACACACATACACTTTTCACCTCTCGACTCCTACTTATTAGTCGCCCACTCTTCGCCTCTCGACTCCTATCCATTAGTCGCCCCGTACGATTTGCATCGCTTTCTTGCCACGGCTGTTTTCTTATCTCTGCGAGCCGAAGGGACACACACACATACATACACACACACTCACAAACACACACACACACGCACGCACACACGCACACACACATACACTCACACACACACAAACACGCCCACACGCACACACACATACATTCTTCACCTCTCGACTCCTACCTATTAGTCGCCTCTTACGATAGGCAGGGACTTCTTGCCACGGCCGTGTTCTTATCTCTGCAAGCCGAACGGACACACACACATACTCACACACGCACACACACACGCACACACGCACACACACATACACTCTTCACCTCTCGACTCCTACCTATTAGTCGCCCCTTACAACTGGCAGGGTCTTCTTGCCTTGGCCGTATTCTTACCTCTGCAAGCCAGACGGACACACACACACACACAATCACACACGCACACACACGCACACACGCACATACACACATACACTCTTCACCTCTCGACTGCTACCCATTAGTCGCCTCTTAAGACAGGCAGAGCCTTCTTGCAACGAACGCATTCTTATCTCTGCGAGCCGAAAGGACACGCACACACACTCACACACAAACACACACACGCAAGCACACATACACTATTCACCTCTCGACTTCTACCCATTATTCTCCTTTTACGACAGGCAGGGACTTCTTGCCACGGCCGTGTTCTTATCTCTGCAAGCCGAACGGACACACACACACGCACACACAAACACACACACACACACGCACACACGCACACACACGCACCCACGCACACCCACACGCACACGCACACACTCTCCACCTCTCGACTCCTATCCATTAGTCGCCTCTTAAGACAGGTAGGGCCTTCTTGCCACGGCCGTAATCTTATCTCTGCGAGCCGAGCGGACAAACACACACACTCACACACACACACACACATACACTCTTCACCTCTCGACCCCTACCTTTTAGTCGCCTCTTACGAGAGGCAGGGCCTTCTTGCCCCGGCCGTATTCATATCTCTGCAAGCCGAACGGACACATACACACTCACACACACAAGCACGCACACACGCACACACACGCACACACACAAAAACACTTTTCACCTCTCGACTCCTACCAATTAGTCGCCACTTACGACAGGCAGGGCATTCTTGAATCGGCCGTATGCTTATCTCTGCAAGCCGAACGGACACACACACACACGCACACACAAACACACGCACACAGGCACACACGCACTCACGCACACGCACACATTCTCCACCTCTCGATTCCTATCCATTAGTCGCCTCTTAAGACAGGCAGGGCCTTCTTGCCACGGACATATTCTTATCTCTGCGAGCCGAAAGGACACACACACACACACGCACACACAAACACACGCACACAGGCACACACGCACACACGCACACGTACACGGACACGCACACACTCTCCACCTCTCGACTAATATCCATTAGTCGCCTCTTAAGACAGGCAGAGCGTTCTTGCCTCGGCCGTATTCTTATCTCTGCAAGCCAAACGGACACACACACACACACATACACACACACATACTCACACACGCACAAACACACGCACACACACAAAGACACATACACTCTTCACCTCTCGACTCCTATTCATTAGTCGCCTCTTACGACAGGCAGGGACTTCTTGCCACGGCCGTGTTCTTATCTCTGCGAGCCGAACGGACACACACACACATACACACACACGCTCACACACACGCACCCACGCACCCACACACATACTCTCTTCACCTCTCGACTCCTACTTATTAGTCGCCCACTCTTCACATCTCGACTCCTACCCATTAGTCGCCCCGTACGATTTGCATCGCCTTCTTGCCACGGCTGTTTTCTTATCTCTGCGAGCCGAAGGGACACACACACATACATACACACACACTCACAAACACACACACACACACACGCACGCACACACGCACACACACATACACTCACACACACACAAACACGCCCACACGCACACACACATACATTCTTCACCTCTCGACTCCTACCTATTAGTCGCCTCTTACGATAGGCAGGGCCTTCTTGCCTTGGCCGTGTTCTTATCACTGCAAGCCGAACGGACACACACACATACTCACACACGCACACACACACGCACACACGCACACATGCACACACACATACACTTTTCACCTCTCGACTAATACTTATTAGTCGCCCACTCTTCGCCTCTCGACTCCTATCCATTAGTCGCCCCGTACGATTTGCATCGCTTTCTTGCCACGGCTGTTTTCTTATCTCTGCGAGCCGAAGGGACACACACACACATACATACACACACACTCACAAACACACACACACGCACGCACACACGCACACACACATACACTCACACACACACACAAACACGCCCACACGCACACACACATACATTCTTTACCTCTCGACTCCTACCTATTAGTCGCCTCTTACGATAGGCAGGGACTTCTTGCCACGGCCGTGTTCTTATCTCTGCAAGCCGAACGGACACACACACATACTCACACACGCACACACACACGCACACACGCACACACACATACACTCTTCACCTCTCGACTCCTACCTATTAGTCGCCCCTTACAACTGGCAGGGTCTTCTTGCCTTGGCCGTATTCATACCTCTGCAAGCCAGACGGACACACACACATACACACACACTCACACACGCACACACACGCACACACGCACACACACACATACACTCTTCACCTCTCGACTCCTATCCATTAGTCGCCTCTTAAGACAGGCATGACCTTCTTGCCACGGACGTATTCTTATCTCTGCAAGCCGAACGGACAAACACACATACTCACACACGCACACACACACGCACACACGTACACACACACATACACTCTTCACCTCTCGACTCCTACCCATTAGTCGCCTCTTACGACAAGCAGGGCCTTCTTGCCACGGCCGTGTTCTCATTTCAGCGAGCCGACCGGACACACACAAACACGCCCACACGCACACACACATACATTCTTCACCTCTCGACTCCTACCTATTAGTCGCCTCTTACGATAGGCAGGGACTTCTTGCCACGGCCGTGTTCTTATCTCTGCAAGCCGAACGGACACACACACATACTCACACACGCACACACACACGCACACACGCACACACACATACACTCTTCACCTCTCGACTCCTACCTATTAGTCGCCCCTTACAACTGGCAGGGTCTTTTTGCCTTGGCCGTATTCTTACCTCTGCAAGCCAGACGGACACACACACATACACACACAATCACACACGCACACACACGCACACACGCACACACACACATACACTCTTCACCTCTCGACTCCTACCCATTAGTCGCCTCTTAAGACAGGCAGAGCCTTCTTGCAACGAACGCATTCTTATCTCTGCGAGCCGAAAGGACACGCACACACACTCACACACAAACACACACGCAAGCACACATACACTATTAACCTCTCGACTTCTACCCATTATTCTCCTTTTACGACAGGCAGGGACTTCTTGCCACGGCCGTGTTCTTATCTCTGCAAGCCGAACGGACACACACACACGCACACACAAACACACACACACGCACACACGCACACACACGCACCCACGCACACCCACACGCACACGCACACACTCTCCACCTCTCGACTCCTATCCATTAGTCGCCTCTTAAGACAGGTAGGGCCTTCTTGCCACGGCCGTAATCTTATCTCTGCGAGCCGAGCGGACAAACACACACACTCACACACACGCACACACGCACCCACACACATCCTCTCTTCACCTCTCGACTCCTACTTATTAGTCGCCCACTCTCCACCTCTCGACTCCTATCCATTAGTCGCCTTTTAAGATAGGCACGGCCTTCTTGCTCATTTCAGCGAGCCGAACGGACACACACACACACACTCACACAGACACGCACGCACACACGCCACTCACACGCACACACACATACTCACACACGCACACACACACGCACACACGCACCCACACACATACACTCTTCACCTCTCGACTCCTACCTATTAGTCGCCTCTTACGATAGGCAGGGTCTTCTTGCCTCGGACGTATTCTTATCTCTGCAAGCCAAACGGACACACACACACACACTCGCACACACACATACACACACATACACGCTTCACCTCTCGACTCCTACCCATTAGTCGCATCTTAAGACATTCAGGGCCTTCTTGCCTCGGTCGTGTTCTTATCTCTGCAAGCCGAACGGACACACACACACACACACGCACACACAAACACACGCACACAGGCACCCACGCACATGCACATGCACACGCACACGCACACACTCTCCACCTCTCGACTCCTACCCATTAGTCACCTCTTACGACAGGCATGGCATTCTTGCCACCGCTGTTTTCTTTTCTCTGCGAGCCGAACGGACACACATACACACACACACACACTCACAGACACACACACACGCACGCACACACGCACACACACATATACACACACACACACACGCACACACGCACACAAGAGTGTATGTTTACCTATTATACGCCTCTTACAAGAGGCAGGGCCTTCTTGCCTCGGCCGTATTCTTATCTCTGCAAGCCAAACGGACACACACACATACACACACACTCACACACGCACACACACACATACACTCTTCACCTCTCGACTCCTACCCATTAGTCGCCACTTTCGACAGGCAGGGCCTTCTTGCCTCGGCCGTATTCTTATCTCTGCAAGCCAAACGGACACACACACACACACTCGCACACACACATACACACACATACACGCTTCACCTCTCGACTCCTACCCATTAGCCGCCTCTTAAGACAGGCAGGGCCTTCTTGCCCCGGCCGTATTCTTATCTCTGGAAGCCGAGCGGACAAACACACACACACACGCACGCACGCACTCACGCACACACACACACACACACGCACACACACACATACACTCTTCACCTCTCGACTCCTACGCATTAGTCGCCTCTTACGACAAGCATGGCCTTCTTGCCACCGCTGTTTTCTTATCTCTGCGAGACGAAGGGACACACACACACACATACACACACACACTCACACACATACGCGCACAAACGCACGCACACATACATTCTTCACCTCTCGACTCCTACCCATTAGTCGCCCATTACGACAGGCATGGCCTTCTTGCCACCGCTGTTTTCTTATCTCTGCGAGCCGAAGAGACACACACATACACACACACTCACACACACACGCACGCACACATACACTCTTCACCTCTCGACTCCTACCCATTAGTCGCCTCTTACTACAGTCAGGGCCTTCTTGCCACGGCTGTGTTCTTATCTCTGCGAGCCGAACGGACACACACACTCACACACACACACGCACACACACACGCACACACGCACACACACACAAATACACTCTTCACCTCTCGACTCCTACCCATTAGTCGCCTCTTACGACA
The DNA here is from genome assembly GCF_040954645.1 of Diabrotica undecimpunctata. Classification (NCBI taxonomy): domain Eukaryota; kingdom Metazoa; phylum Arthropoda; class Insecta; order Coleoptera; family Chrysomelidae; genus Diabrotica; species Diabrotica undecimpunctata. The sequence continues at coordinate 282,597 of NW_027311887.1, read as the reverse complement.
GGCATGGACTTATTGCCTCGGCCGTATTCTAATCTCTGCGAGCCGAACGGACACACACATACGTACACACACTCACACACACACACACGCACACACGCACGCACACATACCCTCTTCACCTCTCGACTCCTACCCATTAGTCGCCTCTTACGACAGCCAGGGCCTTCTTGCCACGGCCGTGTTCTCATTTCAGCGAGCCGACCGGACACACACACACACACACGCACACACAAACACACGCACACAGGCACAAACGCACACACGCTAACGCACACGCACACGCACACGCACACACTCTCCACCTCTCGACTCCTATCCATTAGTCGCCTTTTAAGATAGGCACGGCCTTCTTGCTCATTTCAGCGAGCCGAACGGACACACACACACACTCACACAGACACGCACGCACACACGCCACTCACACGCACACACACATACTCACACACGCACACACACACGCACACATGCACCCACACACATACACTCTTCACCTCTCGACTCCTACCTATTAGTCGCCTCTTACGATAGGCAGGGTCTTCTTGCCTCGGACGTGTTCTTATCTCTGCAAGCCAAACGGACACACACACACACTCGCACACACACATACACGCTTCACCTCTCGACTCCTACCCATTAGTCGCATCTTAAGACATTCAGGGCCTTCTTGCCTCGGTCGTGTTCTTATCTCTGCAAGCCGAACGGACACACACACACACACTCGCACACACACATACACACACATACACGCTTCACCTCTCGACTCCTACCCATTAGTCGCATCTTAAGACATTCAGGGTCTTCTTGCCTCGGACGTGTTCTTATCTCTGCAAGCCAAACGGACACACACACACACTCGCACACACACATACACACACATACACGCTTCACCTCTCGACTCCTACCCATTAGTCGCATCTTAAGACATTCAGGGCCTTCTTGCCTCGGTCGTGTTCTTATCTCTGCGAGCCAAACGGACACACACACTCACACACGTACGCACACACGCACACACTTACACACGCATACACACACACACACATACACTTTTCACCTCTCGACTCCTACATATTAGTCACCTCTTACGACAGGCATGTTCTTCTTGAAACCGCTGATTTCTTATCTCTGTGAGCCGAAGGGACACACATACACATACACACACACTCACACACACACGCACACACACGCACACACGCACACACACGCACACTCACACACACATACACTCTTCACCTCTCGACTCCTACCCATTAGTCGCCTCTTACGACAGGCAGGGCCTTCTTGCCACGGCCGTGTTCTTATCTCTGCAAGCCGAACGGACGCACACACACGCACACACACACGCACACGCACACGCACACGCACACACTATTCACCTCTCGAGTCCTACCCATTATTCTCCTCTTACGACAGGCAGGGACTTCTTGCCACGGCCGTGTTCTTATCTCTGCAAGCCGAACGGACACACACATACACACACACACTCACACACACACACGCACACACACACACACACGCACACACGCACACACACACAAATACACTCTTCACCTCTCGACTCCTACCCATTAGTCGCATCTTACGACAGGCATGGACTTATTGCCTCGGCCGTATTCTAATCTCTGCGAGCCGCACGGACACACACACATTCACACACACACTCACACACGTACGCACACACGCACACACACATACACTCTTCACCTCTCGACTCCTACCCATTATTCTCCTCTTACGACAGGCAGGGACTTTTTGCCACGGCCGTGTTCTTATCTCTGCGAGCCGAACGCACACACACACACACACACTCACACACACACACACCTAAACTCTTCTAAACGACAGGCAGGGCCTTCTTGCCACGGCTGTATTCTTATCTCTGCAAGCCGAACGGACACACACACACATACACTCACACACACGCACACACACACTCACACACAGGTACACTCTTCAACTCGCGACTCCTACCCATTAGTTGCTCCTTACAGCAGGCATGGCCTTCTTACCACGGCCGTATTCTTATCTCTGCGAGCCGAAGGGATACACACACACACACACACACACTCACAAACACCCACACAGACGCACACGCACACACGCACGCTCACACGAACACTCACATACACTCACACACACATGCACACACGCACACACACACATACACTCTACACCTCTCGACTCCTACCTATTAGTCGCCTCTTACGATAGGCAGGGCCCTCTTGCCTCGGCCGTGTTCTTATCTCTGCAAGCCGAACGGACACACACACATACTCACACACGCACACACACATGCACACACGCACACACACACACATACACTCTTCACCTCTCGACTCCTACCTATTAGTCGCCCCTTACAACTGGCAGGGTCTTCTTGCCTTGGCCGTATTCTTACCTCTGCAAGCCAGACGGACACACACACACATACACACACACTCACACACGCACACACACACGCACACACGCACACACACACATACACTCTTCACCTCTCGACCCCTACCCATTAGTCGCCTCTTACGACAGGCAGGGCCTTCCTGCCACGGCCATGTTCTTATCTCTGCGAGCCGACCGGACACACACACACTCACACACACACATACAAGAACACACACAGACACGCACGCACACACGCGCACACACACATATACACTCTTCACCTCTCGACTCCTACCCATTATTCTTCTATTTCGAAAGGCAGGGACTTCTTGCCACGGCCATGTTCTTATCTCTGCGAGCCGACCGGACACACACACTCACACACACACATACAAGAACACACACACACGCACGCACACACGCGCACACACACATATACACTCTCCACCGTTCGACTCCTATCCATTAGTCGCCTCTTAAGACAGGCATGGCCTTCTTGCCTCGGCCGTATTCTAATCTTTGCGAGCCAAACGGACACACACACACTGACACACACACACGTTCACACACACACTCACACACGTACGCACACACGCACACACACACATACACTTTTCACCTCTCGACTCCTACCCATTATTCTCCTATTACGACAGGCAGGGACTTCTTGCCACGGCCGTGTTCTTATCTCTGCAAGCCGAACGGACACACACACACACGCACACACACACACGCACACGCACACACTCTCCACCTCTCGACTCCTACCCATTAGTCGCCTCTTACGACAGGCAGGGCCTTCTTGCCTCGGCCGTATTCTTATCTCTGCAAGCCAAACGGACACACACACACACAAATACACACACATACTCACACACGCACAAACACACGCACACACACAAAGACACATACACTCTTCACCTCTCGACTCCTATTCATTAGTCGCCTCTTACGACAGGCTGGGACTTCTTGCCACGGCCGTGTTCTTATCTCTGCGAGCCGAACGGACACACACACACACGCACACACACACATTCACACACACTCACACACGTACGCACACACGCAAACACACACATACACTCTTCACCTCTCGACTCCTACCCATTATTCTCCTCTTACGAGAGGCAGGGACTTCTTGCCACGGCCGTGTTCTTATCTCTGCAAGCCGAACGGACACACACACACACGCACACACAAACACACGCACACAGGCACACACGCACACACGCACACGTACACGCACACGCACACACTCTTCACCTCTCGACTCCTATTCATTAGTCGCCTCTTACGACAGGCATGGACTTCTTGCCACGGCCGTGTTCTTATCTCTGCAAGCCGAACGGACACACACACACACACACGCACACACACACACGCACACGCACACGCACACACTCTTCACCTCTCGACTCCTACCCATTATTCTCCTCTTACGACAGGCAGGGACTTCTTGCCACGGCCGTGTTCTTATCTCTGCAAGCCGAACGGACACACACATACACACACACACACACTCATACACACACGCACACAGGCACACACACATACACTCACACACACAAACACGCACATACGCACACACACATACATTCTTCACCTCTCGACTCCTACCGATTAGTCGTCTCTCACGACAGGCAGGGTCTTCTTGCCTCGGCCGTGTTCTTATCTCTGCAAGCCGAACGGACACACACACACTCACACACACACACACATACACTCTTAACATCTCGACTCCTACCCATTAGTCGCCTCTTACGACATTCAGGGACTTCTTGCCACGGACGTATTCTTATCTCTGCAAGCCGAACGGACACACACACATACTCACACACGCACAAACACACGCACACACGTACACACACACATACACTCTTCACCTCTCGACTCCTACCCATTGGTCGCCCTTTACGACAGGCAGGGCCTTCTTGCCACGGCCATGTTCTTATCTCTGCGAGCCGAACGGACATACACACACTCACACACACACGCACGCTTACACGCACACACACACGCACACACGCATACGCACACGCACACGCACACACTCTCCACCTCTCGACTCCTATCCATTAGTCACCTCTTAAGACAGGCAGGGCCTTCTTGCCTCGGCCGTATTCTTATCTCTGCAAGCCGAACGGACACACACACACCCACACACACAAGCACGCACACACACACACACACAAATACACTTTTCACCTCTCGACTCCTACCCATTAGTCGCCTCTTACGACAGGCATGGCCTTCTTGCCTCGGCCGTATTCTAATCTCTGCGAACCGAATGGACACACACATACATACACACACACATTTACACACGCACAAACACACACACACCCACACACGCACAAACACATACACATACACTATTCACCTCTCGACTCCTACCTATTAGTCGCCCCTTACAAGAGGCAGGGCCTTCTTGCCTCGGCCGTATTCTAATCTCTGCGAACCGAATGGACACACACATACATACACACACATATTTACACACGCACAAAGACACACACACCCACACACGCACACACACATACACATACACTCTTAACCTCTCGACTCCTACCCATTAGTCGCCTTTTACGACATTCAGGAACTTCTTGCCACGGACGTATTCTTCACTCTGCAAGCCGAACGGACACACACACATACTCACACACACGCACACACGTACACACACTATGCTTAATCTTCTTATGACTATGATTTCCAAAATGCACTAATGCAACACAGACTTAAAATAGCCGTCTGGAACTCAAATGGCCTAACGAACCACATCCAAGAAATAAAAATTTTCCTCGACGAGAAGAAGATTGATGTTATGCTTGTATCAGAAGCTCATCTAACAGACAAAAACTATATCAAAATTCCAAAATACATTGTCCACTACACAAAACATCCAAATGACAAGGCACACGGTGGCACAGCTATCATTATCAAATCTAATATAAAACACCATGAGTTAAATAAGTTCAGTGAAAAGTACCTGCAATCAACTAGCATTGTCATCGAAGACTGGTTAGGCAACCTTACCTTATCTGCGGTCTACTGTCCTCCTGGTCAACCAATCAACGAAAACAACTTTAGCACCTATTTCAGTTCTCTTGGACACAAATTCATAGCAGGAGGAGACTTTAACTGTAAACATCATCACTGGGGCTCTAGGGTAATTACAACAAGGGGTAGACAACTGCTGAAGTCAATAACAGGAAACAACCTACAACACATATCTACAGGAGAACCAACTTATTGGCCTACAGACCCAAATAAAACACCAGATCTCTTAGACTTCTGTGTGATTAAAGGTATCTCACTTAACTATTTAGCAATAGAATCATGCTGGGACCTCTCTTCAGATCATTCTCCCATTCTAATTGACCTAGACTCCAAAATCATACTCAGAAATAAGCCTCCAGTCCTAACCAATAATCAAACAAATTGGAAAATATTCCGAAGCGCACTAGCAGAACAAATACCAACGAACTTGCCACTTAAAACAGAATTACAAATTGAAAATGCGGTACAACAACTTACTACTTCCATACAAAAGGCAGGTTGGATTTCTACTCCTGAACATACAACATGGAAGGAAAGCATAAACTGTTCGCAAAGTGCAAAAAACCTGATCGATGAGAAAAGAAAACTTAGGAAAAAGTGGCAAAACACACACGCTCCTATTGACAAACAAAATTTAAACAGAATTACCAGAAGACTTAAAAATCTATTAAAAGAAGAGAAAAACAGGGGGATCCAAACTTACTTAGAAAATTTGACTCCGTCCAAAGACACCAATTATTCTCTATGGAAGGCGACGAGAAAGGTAAAAGGTCCACAAGACGCCATACCTCCTCTAAAAAATGTCAAAGGTAAATGGGCAAGAACAGACACAGAAAAATCTGAGACATTCGCTGAACATCTTTCTACAGTATTTAGTCCATTTAACAGAGTAGTGCCATTAGAACAAGAAGAACCATTTAATTCTTTTCTTGAGGCTCCATATCAAATGGAACTACAAATCACCAAGTTTAATATTAAAGAAGTAAAACAGATAATAAAGAATGAGATACAACCCAATAAGGCTCCGGGATTCGACCTCATAACGGGTAAGATCCTCCAGGAACTAACCAATGACTGTTACAGAATAATCACTATGATCTTCAATGCTATGCTTAGTCTGCATTACTTCCCTCTGCAATGGAAAGTGGCACAGATTATACTCATTCAAAAACCTGGTAAAGATCCAAAAGATGTCAACTCATACCGACCGATTAGTCTACTCCCAGTCATCTCTAAGGTCTTCGAAAAACTTCTGCTACGAAAAATCAAACCAATATTGGACGAAAAGTGCCTCATACCTGACCATCAATTTGGTTTTCGTAACCAACATGGTACAATCGAACAAGTTCACAGACTATACACAACAATAAGAAGTAGTCTCGAGAACAAACAATACTGTACTGCAGCCTTTTTAGACGCCTCTCAAGCTTTTGACAAGGTGTGGCATACAGGACTTCTGTACAAATTAAAGAAAAATTTACCTTACCCTTACTTTAAACTGCTTCAATCATACCTTACAGAAAGGAGATATCTGGTAAAATATAGTGAAGCCTATACAAAACTCTACCCCATCCTATCTGGTGTACCCCAGGGTAGTGTGCTCGGACCGATTCTATACCTGATATATACGGCTGACTTGCCAATAAGCAATAACCTAACGCTTGCAACATTCGCAGATGATACTGCTTTCTTGGCCTCTCATAGCAACCCAATAATAGCATCAGAGAGACTGCAACTACATCTGAACAAAACAAATGAATGGCTTAAACTCTGGAGAATTAGAGTAAACCCCTCAAAATCCTCACAAATTACATTCACTCTAAGAAGAGGTACATGTCCACAAGTTAACCTCAATGGACATCCTTTGCCCCAAAAGGATGACGTAAAATACTTAGGTATTCACCTTGACAAACGTCTAACTTGGACCAAACATATATGGACGAAAAGGCTTCAATTGGGAATTTTATACAGAAAACTTTACTGGATGTTGGGAAAAAACTCTCACCTATCGATTGACAACAAGCTGCTGATATACAATACAATAATAAAACCCATTTGGACATATGGCTCACAGCTCTGGGGTTCAGCTAGCAAATCTAATATTATGATAATACAAAGATTCCAATCCAAAACTTTGAGAACAATCGCTAATGCACCTTGGTATATCCAGAATGATGCAATACATAGAGATCTTCAGGTACTAACAGTCTCTGAAGAGTGCAAAAAATCTTCTGAACAATATCAAAACAGGTTGCGGGTGCATCCTAATACCCTGGCACACAATCTTCTCAACAACCAACAAGCGAAGAGATTGAAGCGACATGACCCCTTGGACCTACCTCACCGATCCTGACAGAGCCTACAGCAGTGGGAGTTACGCCTTCAACAGCACCCAGCCATTGTAATCAGTGCCGCTTTTAGTGCTCGCGTATCAGTGTATGTGCGCATCCTACCGGTAAACAAGCCAATTTGTGTCGTGATGATTTGGTCACTGGACCTTACATCTCTCTGTCATGTAAAGACAAAAATTTTACTTATTGTTTTCACTGCAAAACAGATTGTAAAAATCTTAAATGTTAATAAAAAAAAAAAAAAAAAAAAAAAAAAAAAACGTACACACACACATACACTCTTCACTTCTCGACTCCTACCCATTAGTCGCCTCTTAAGACAGGCAGAGCCTTCTTGCAACGAACGCATTCTTATCTCTGCGAGCCAAACGGACACACACACACACACTCACACACAAACACACACACGCAAGCACACATACACTATTCACCTCTCGACTTCTACCCATTATTCTCCTCTTACGACAGGCTGGGACTTCTTGCCACGGCCGTGTTCTTATCTCTGCAAGCCGAACGGACACACACACACGCACACACAAACACGCGCACACAGGCACACACGCACACACGCACACGCACACCCACACGCACACACTTTCCACCTCTCGATTCCTATCCATTAGTCGCCTCTTAAGACAGGCAGGGCCTTCTTGCCACGGCCGTGTTCTTATCTCTGCAAGCCGAACGGACACACACAAACGCACACACAAACACGCGCACACAGGCACACACGCACACACGCACACGCACACCCACACGCACACACTCTCCACCTCTCGATTCCTATCCATTAGTCGCCTCTTAAGACAGGCAGGGCCTTCTTGCCACGGACGTATTCTTATCTCTGCGAGCCGAACGGACACACACACACGCACAGACAAACACACGCACACAGGCACACACGCACACACGCACACGTACACGCACACATCACACACTCTCCACCTCTCGACTCCTATCCATTAGTCGCCTCTTAAGACAGGCAGGGCCTTCTTGCCTCGGCCGTATTCTTATCTCTGCAAGCCAAACGGACACATACACACATACACACACACACTCACACACGCACAAACACACGCACACACGCACACACACATACACTATTCACCTCTCGACTTCTACCCATTATTCTCCTCTTACGACAGGCAGGGACTTCTTGCCACGGCCGTGTTCTTATCTCTGCAAGCCGAACGGACACACACACACGCACACACAAACACACGCACACAGGCACACAGGCACACACGCACAAACACACGCACACACACACAGACACATACTCTCCACCTCTCGATTCCTATCCATTAGTCGCCTCTTAAGACAGGCAGGGCCTTCTTGCCACGGACGTATTCTTATCTCTGCGAGCCGAACGGACACATACACACACTCACATACACACACACGCACACACACACACACATACACACACGCACACACACACACACACACACACAATCACTCTTCACCTCTCGACTCCTACCTATGAGAAACCCCTTACGGCATGCAGGGCCTTCTTGCCTCGGCCGTATTCTTATCTCTGCAAGCCGAACAAACACACGCACACACACACACACAAATACACTCTTCACCCTTCGACTCCTACTCATTAGTCGCCTCTTACGCCAAGCATGGCCTTCTTGCCTCGGCCGTATTCTTATCTCTGCGAGCCGAACGGACACACACATAGATACACACACACGCACACACACACACACGCACACACGCACACACTCATACACTCCTCACCTTTTGACTCCTACCCATTAGTCGCCTCTTGCGACAGGCAGGGCTTTCTTGCCACGGCCGTGTTCGTATCTCTGCGAGCCGAACAGACACACACACACTCACACACACACACACGCACACACAGACACATACACTCTTCACCTCTCGACTCCTACCCATTAGTCGCCTCTTTCGACAGGCAGGGCCGTTTTGCAACGGCCGTGTTCTTATCTCTGCGAGCCATACAGACACACATACACACTCACACACACACACACACACACACACACACACACACACACCTACACTCTTTACCTCTCGACTCCTACCCATTACTCGCCCCTTACGACAGGCAGGGCCATTCTTGCCTCGGCTGTATTCTTATCTCTGCAGGCCGAACGGACACACATACATACACACACACTCACACACGCACACACACACACACACTCACACACACACACGCACACACACACACATACACTCTTCACCTTTCGACTCCTACCCATTAGTCGCCTCTTACGACAGGCAGGGCCTTCTTGCCACGGCCGTATTCTTATCTCTGCGAGCCGAACGGACACA
>NW_027311887.1:252500-257500 GCF_040954645.1 Diabrotica undecimpunctata | reverse complement strand
TCTTATCTCTGCAAGCCGAACGGACACACACACACACGCACACACAAACACACGCACACAGGCACACACGCACACACGCACACGTACACGCACACGCACACACTCTTCACCTCTCGACTCCTATTCATTAGTCGCCTCTTACGACAGGCATGGACTTCTTGCCACGGCCGTGTTCTTATCTCTGCAAGCCGAACGGACACACACACACACACGCACACACACACACGCACACGCACACGCACACACTCTTCACCTCTCGACTCCTACCCATTATTCTCCTCTTACGACAGGCAGGGACTTCTTGCCACGGCCGTGTTCTTATCTCTGCAAGCCGATCGGACACACACATACACACACACACACTCATACACACACGCACACAGGCACACACACATACACTCACACACACAAACACGCACATACGCACACACACATACATTCTTCACCTCTCGACTCCTACCGATTAGTCGTCTCTCACGACAGGCAGGGTCTTCTTGCCTCGGCCGTGTTCTTATCTCTGCAAGCCGAACGGACACACACACACTCACACACACACACACATACACTCTTAACCTCTCGACTCCTACCCATTAGTCGCCTCTTACGACATTCAGGGACTTCTTGCCACGGACGTATTCTTATCTCTGCAAGCCGAACGGACACACACACATACTCACACACGCACAAACACACGCACACACGTACACACACACATACACTCTTCACCTCTCGACTCCTACCCATTGGTCGCCCTTTACGACAGGCAGGGCCTTCTTGCCACGGCCATGTTCTTATCTCTGCGAGCCGAACGGACATACACACACTCACACACACACGCACGCTCACACGCACACACACACGCACACACGCACACGCACACGCACACGCACACACTCTCCACCTCTCGACTCCTATCCATTAGTCACCTCTTAAGACAGGCAGGGCCTTCTTGCCTCGGCCGTATTCTTATCTCTGCAAGCCGAACGGACACACACACACCCACACACACAAGCACGCACACACACACACACAAATACACTTTTCACCTCTCGACTCCTACCCATTAGTCGCCTCTTACGACAGGCATGGCCTTTTTGCCTCGGCCGTATTCTAATCTCTGCGAACCGAATGGACACACACATACATACACACACACATTTACACACGCACAAACACACACACACCCACACACGCACAAACACATACACATACACTATTCACCTCTCGACTCCTACCTATTAGTCGCCCCTTACAAGAGGCAGGGCCTTCTTGCCTCGGCCGTATTCTAATCTCTGCGAACCGAATGGACACACACATACATACACACACATATTTACACACGCACAAAGACACACACACCCACACACGCACACACACATACACATACACTCTTAACCTCTCGACTCCTACCCATTAGTCGCCTCTTACGACATTCAGGGACTTCTTGCCACGGACGTATTCTTCACTCTGCAAGCCGAACGGACACACACACATACTCACACACACGCACACACGTACACACACTATGCTTAATCTTCTTATGACTATGATTTCCAAAATGCACTAATGCAACACAGACTTAAAATAGCCGTCTGGAACTCAAATGGCCTAACGAACCACATCCAAGAAATAAAAATTTTCCTCGACGAGAAGAAGATTGATGTTATGCTTGTATCAGAAGCTCATCTAACAGACAAAAACTATATCAAAATTCCAAAATACATTGTCCACTACACAAAACATCCAAATGACAAGGCACACGGTGGCACAGCTATCATTATCAAATCTAATATAAAACACCATGAGTTAAATAAGTTCAGTGAAAAGTACCTGCAATCAACTAGCATTGTCATCGAAGACTGGTTAGGCAACCTTACCTTATCTGCGGTCTACTGTCCTCCTGGTCAACCAATCAACGAAAACAACTTTAGCACCTATTTCAGTTCTCTTGGACACAAATTCATAGCAGGAGGAGACTTTAACTGTAAACATCATCACTGGGGCTCTAGGGTAATTACAACAAGGGGTAGACAACTGCTGAAGTCAATAACAGGAAACAACCTACAACACATATCTACAGGAGAACCAACTTATTGGCCTACAGACCCAAATAAAACACCAGATCTCTTAGACTTCTGTGTGATTAAAGGTATCTCACTTAACTATTTAGCAATAGAATCATGCTGGGACCTCTCTTCAGATCATTCTCCCATTCTAATTGACCTAGACTCCAAAATCATACTCAGAAATAAGCCTCCAGTCCTAACCAATAATCAAACAAATTGGAAAATATTCCGAAGCGCACTAGCAGAACAAATACCAACGAACTTGCCACTTAAAACAGAATTACAAATTGAAAATGCGGTACAACAACTTACTACTTCCATACAAAAGGCAGGTTGGATTTCTACTCCTGAACATACAACATGGAAGGAAAGCATAAACTGTTCGCAAAGTGCAAAAAACCTGATCGATGAGAAAAGAAAACTTAGGAAAAAGTGGCAAAACACACACGCTCCTATTGACAAACAAAATTTAAACAGAATTACCAGAAGACTTAAAAATCTATTAAAAGAAGAGAAAAACAGGGGGATCCAAACTTACTTAGAAAATTTGACTCCGTCCAAAGACACCAATTATTCTCTATGGAAGGCGACGAGAAAGGTAAAAGGTCCACAAGACGCCATACCTCCTCTAAAAAATGTCAAAGGTAAATGGGCAAGAACAGACACAGAAAAATCTGAGACATTCGCTGAACATCTTTCTACAGTATTTAGTCCATTTAACAGAGTAGTGCCATTAGAACAAGAAGAACCATTTAATTCTTTTCTTGAGGCTCCATATCAAATGGAACTACAAATCACCAAGTTTAATATTAAAGAAGTAAAACAGATAATAAAGAATGAGATACAACCCAATAAGGCTCCGGGATTCGACCTCATAACGGGTAAGATCCTCCAGGAACTAACCAATGACTGTTACAGAATAATCACTATGATCTTCAATGCTATGCTTAGTCTGCATTACTTCCCTCTGCAATGGAAAGTGGCACAGATTATACTCATTCAAAAACCTGGTAAAGATCCAAAAGATGTCAACTCATACCGACCGATTAGTCTACTCCCAGTCATCTCTAAGGTCTTCGAAAAACTTCTGCTACGAAAAATCAAACCAATATTGGACGAAAAGTGCCTCATACCTGACCATCAATTTGGTTTTCGTAACCAACATGGTACAATCGAACAAGTTCACAGACTATACACAACAATAAGAAGTAGTCTCGAGAACAAACAATACTGTACTGCAGCCTTTTTAGACGCCTCTCAAGCTTTTGACAAGGTGTGGCATACAGGACTTCTGTACAAATTAAAGAAAAATTTACCTTACCCTTACTTTAAACTGCTTCAATCATACCTTACAGAAAGGAGATATCTGGTAAAATATAGTGAAGCCTATACAAAACTCTACCCCATCCTATCTGGTGTACCCCAGGGTAGTGTGCTCGGACCGATTCTATACCTGATATATACGGCTGACTTGCCAATAAGCAATAACCTAACGCTTGCAACATTCGCAGATGATACTGCTTTCTTGGCCTCTCATAGCAACCCAATAATAGCATCAGAGAGACTGCAACTACATCTGAACAAAACAAATGAATGGCTTAAACTCTGGAGAATTAGAGTAAACCCCTCAAAATCCTCACAAATTACATTCACTCTAAGAAGAGGTACATGTCCACAAGTTAACCTCAATGGACATCCTTTGCCCCAAAAGGATGACGTAAAATACTTAGGTATTCACCTTGACAAACGTCTAACTTGGACCAAACATATATGGACGAAAAGGCTTCAATTGGGAATTTTATACAGAAAACTTTACTGGATGTTGGGAAAAAACTCTCACCTATCGATTGACAACAAGCTGCTGATATACAATACAATAATAAAACCCATTTGGACATATGGCTCACAGCTCTGGGGTTCAGCTAGCAAATCTAATATTATGATAATACAAAGATTCCAATCCAAAACTTTGAGAACAATCGCTAATGCACCTTGGTATATCCAGAATGATGCAATACATAGAGATCTTCAGGTACTAACAGTCTCTGAAGAGTGCAAAAAATCTTCTGAACAATATCAAAACAGGTTGCGGGTGCATCCTAATACCCTGGCACACAATCTTCTCAACAACCAACAAGCGAAGAGATTGAAGCGACATGACCCCTTGGACCTACCTCACCGATCCTGACAGAGCCTACAGCAGTGGGAGTTACGCCTTCAACAGCACCCAGCCATTGTAATCAGTGCCGCTTTTAGTGCTCGCGTATCAGTGTATGTGCGCATCCTACCGGTAAACAAGCCAATTTGTGTCGTGATGATTTGGTCACTGGACCTTACATCTCTCTGTCATGTAAAGACAAAAATTTTACTTATTGTTTTCACTGCAAAACAGATTGTAAAAATCTTAAATGTTAATAAAAAAAAAAAAAAAAAAAAAAAAAAAAAACGTACACACACACATACACTCTTCACTTCTCGACTCCTACCCATTAGTCGCCTCTTAAGACAGGCAGAGCCTTCTTGCAACGAACGCATTCTTATCTCTGCGAGCCGAACGGACACACACACACTCACACACAAACACACACACGCAAGCACACATACACTATTCACCTCTCGACTTCTACCCATTATTCTCCTCTTACGACAGGCTGGGACTTCTTGCCACGGCCGTGTTTTTATCTCTGCAAGCCGAACGGACACACACACACGCACACACAAACACGCGCACACAGGCACACACGCACACACGCACACGCACACCCACACGCACACACTTTCCACCTCTCGATTCCTATCCATTAGTCGCCTCTTAAGACAGGCAGGGCCTTCTTGCCACGGCCGTGTTCTTATCTCTGCAAGCCGAACGGACACACACACACGCACACACAAACACGCGCACACAGGCACACACGCACACACGCACACGCACAC
>NW_027311887.1:237500-242500 GCF_040954645.1 Diabrotica undecimpunctata | reverse complement strand
ACACACACGCACACACACACGCACACGCACACGCACACACTATTCACCTCTCGAGTCCTACCCATTATTCTCCTCTTACGACAGGCAGGGACTTCTTGCCACGGCCGTGTTCTTATCTCTGCAAGCCGAACGGACACACACATACACACACACACTCACACACACACACGCACACACACACACACGCACACACGCACACACACACAAATACACTCTTCACCTCTCGACTCCTACCCATTAGTCGCATCTTACGACAGGCATGGACTTATTGCCTCCGCCGTATTCTAATCTCTGCGAGCCGCACGGACACACACACATTCACACACACACTCACACACGTACGCACACACGCACACACACATACACTCTTCACCTCTCGACTCCTACCCATTATTTTCCTCTTACGACAGGCAGGGACTTTTTGCCACGGCCGTGTTCTTATCTCTGCGAGCCGAACGCACACACACACACACACACTCACACACACACACACCTAAACTCTTCTAAACGACAGGCAGGGCCTTCTTGCCACGGCTGTATTCTTATCTCTGCAAGCCGAACGGACACACACACACATACACTCACACACACGCACACACACACTCACACACAGGTACACTCTTCAACTCGCGACTCCTACCCATTAGTTGCTCCTAACAGCAGGCATGGCCTTCTTACCACGGCCGTATTCTTATCTCTGCGAGCCGAAGGGATACACACACACACACACACACTCACAAACACCCACACAGACGCACACGCACACACGCACGCTCACACGAACACTCACATACACTCACACACACACATGCACACACGCACACACACACATACACTCTACACCTCTCGACTCCTACCTATTAGTCGCCTCTTACGATAGGCAGGGCCCTCTTGCCTCGGCCGTGTTCTTATCTCTGCAAGCCGAACGGACACACACACATACTCACACACGCACACACACATGCACACACGCACACACACACACATACACTCTTCACCTTTCGACTCCTACCTATTAGTCGCCCCTTACAACTGGCAGGGTCTTCTTGACTTGGCCGTATTCTTACCTCTGCAAGCCAGACGGACACACACACATACACACACACTCACACACGCACACACACACGCACAAACGCACACACACACACATACACTCTTCACCTCTCGACCCCTACCCATTAGTCGCCTCTTACGACAGGCAGGGCCTTCCTGCCACGGCCATGTTCTTATCTCTGCGAGCCGACCGGACACACACACACTCACACACACACATACAAGAACACACACAGACACGCACGCACACACGCGCACACACACATATACACTCTTCACCTCTCGACTCCTACCCATTATTCTTCTATTTCGAAAGGCAGGGACTTCTTGCCACGGCCATGTTCTTATCTCTGCGAGCCGACCGGACACACACACTCACACACACACATACAAGAACACACACACACGCACGCACACACGCGCACACACACATATACACTCTCCACCTTTCGACTCCTATCCATTAGTCGCCTCTTAAGACAGGCATGGCCTTCTTGCCTCGGCCGTATTCTAATCTTTGTGAGCCAAACGGACACACACACACTGACACACACACACGTTCACACACACACTCACACACGTACGCACACAGGCACACACACACATACACTTTTCACCTCTCGACTCCTACCCATTATTCTCCTATTACGACAGGCAGGGACTTCTTGCCACGGCCGTGTTCTTATCTCTGCAGGCCGAACGGACACACACACATACGCACACACACACACGCACACGCACACACTCTCCACCTCTCGACTCCTACCCATTAGTCGCCTCTTACGACAGGAAGGGCCTTCTTGCCTCGGCCGTATTCTTATCTCTGCAAGCCAAACGGACACACACACACACACAAATACACACACATACTCACACACGCACAAACACACGCACACACACAAAGACACATACACTCTTCACCTCTCGACTCCTATTCATTAGTCGCCTCTTACGACAGGCTGGGACTTCTTGCCACGGCCGTGTTCTTATCTCTGCGAGCCGAACGGACACACACACACACGCACACACACACATTCACACACACTCACACACGTACGCACACACGCAAACACACACATACACTCTTCACCTCTCGACTCCTACCCATTATTCTCCTCTTACGAGAGGCAGGGACTTCTTGCCACGGCCGTGTTCTTATCTCTGCAAGCCGAACGGACACACACACACACGCACACACAAACACACGCACACAGGCACACACGCACACACGCACACGTACACGCACACGCACACACTCTTCACCTCTCGACTCCTATTCATTAGTCGCCTCTTACGACAGGCATGGACTTCTTGCCACGGCCGTGTTCTTATCTCTGCAAGCCGAACGGACACACACACACACACGCACACACACACACGCACACGCACACGCACACACTCTTCACCTCTCGACTCCTACCCATTATTCTCCTCTTACGACAGGCAGGGACTTCTTGCCACGGCCGTGTTCTTATCTCTGCAAGCCGAACGGACACACACATACACACACACACACTCATACACACACGCACACAGGCACACACACATACACTCACACACACAAACACGCACATACGCACACACACATACATTCTTCACCTCTCGACTCCTACCGATTAGTCGTCTCTCACGACAGGCAGGGTCTTCTTGCCTCGGCCGTGTTCTTATCTCTGCAAGCCGAACGGACACACACACACTCACACACACACACACATACACTCTTAACCTCTCGACTCCTACCCATTAGTCGCCTCTTACGACATTCAGGGACTTCTTGCCACGGACGTATTCTTATCTCTGCAAGCCGAACGGACACACACACATACTCACACACGCACAAACACACGCACACACGTACACACACACATACACTCTTCACCTCTGGACTCCTACCCATTGGTCGCCCTTTACGACAGGCAGGGCCTTCTTGCCACGGCCATGTTCTTATCTCTGCGAGCCGAACGGACATACACACACTCACACACACACGCACGCTCACACGCACACACACACGCACACACGCACACGCACACGCACACACTCTCCACCTCTCGACTCCTATCCATTAGTCACCTCTTAAGACAGGCAGGGCCTTCTTGCCTCGGCCGTATTCTTATCTCTGCAAGCCGAACGGACACACACACACCCACACACACAAGCACGCACACACACACACACAAATACACTTTTCACCTCTCGACTCCTACCCATTAGTCGCCTCTTACGACAGGCATGGCCTTTTTGCCTCGGCCGTATTCTAATCTCTGCGAACCGAATGGACACACACATACATACACACACACATTTACACACGCACAAACACACACACACCCACACACGCACAAATACATACACATACACTATTCACCTCTCGACTCCTACCTATTAGTCGCCCCTTACAAGAGGCAGGGCCTTCTTGCCTCGGCCGTATTCTAATCTCTGCGAACCGAATGGACACACACATACATACACACACTAATTTACACACGCACAAAGACACACAGACCCACACACGCACACACACATACACATACACTCTTAACCTCTCGACTCCTACCCATTAGTCGCCTCTTACGACATTCAGGGACTTCTTCACTCTGCAAGCCGAACGGACACACACACATACTCACACACACGCACACACGTACACACACACATACACTCTTCACTTCTCGACTCCTACCCATTAGTCGCCTCTTAAGACAGGCAGAGTCTTCTTGCAACGAACGCATTCTTATCTCTGCGAGCCGAACGGACACACACACACACTCACACACAAACACACACACGCAAGCACACATACACTATTCACCTCTCGACTTCTACCCATTATTCTCCTCTTACGACAGGCTGGGACTTCTTGCCACGGCCGTGTTCTTATCTCTGCAAGCCAAACGGACACACACACACGCACACACAAACACGCGCACACAGGCACACACGCACACACGCACACGCACACCCACACGCACACACTTTCCATCTCTCGATTCCTATCCATTAGTCGCCTCTTAAGACAGGCAGGGCCTTCTTGCCACGGCCGTGTTCTTATCTCTGCAAGCCGAACGGACACACACACACGCACACACAAACACGCGCACACAGGCACACACGCACACACGCACACGCACACCCACACGCACACACTCTCCACCTCTCGATTCCTATCCATTAGTCGCCTCTTAAGACAGGCAGGGCCTTCTTGCCACGGACGTATTCTTATCTCTGCGAGCCGAACGGACACACACACACGCACAGACAAACACACGCACACAGGCACACACGCACACACGCACACGTACACGCACACATCACACACTCTCCACCTCTCGACTCCTATCCATTAGTCGCCTCTTAAGACAGGCAGGGCCTTCTTGCCTCGGCCGTATTCTTATCTCTGCAAGCCAAACGGACACATACACACATACACACACACACACTCACACACGCACAAACACACGCACACACGCACACACACATACACTATTCACCTCTCGACTTCTACCCATTATTCTCCTCTTACGACAGGCAGGGACTTCTTGCCACGGCCGTGTTCTTATCTCTGCAAGCCGAACGGACACACACACACGCACACACAAACACACGCACACAGGCACACACGCACACACGCACACACGCACACGCACACCCACACGCACATACTCTCCACCTCTCGATTCCTATCCATTAGTCGCCTCTTAAGACAGGCAGGGCCTTCTTGCCACGGACGTATTCTTATCTCTGCGAGCCGAACGGACACACACACACACGCACAGACAAACACACGCACACAGGCACACACGCACAAACACACGCACACACACACAGACACATACACTCTTCACCTCTCGACTCCTACCCATTAGTCGCCTCTTACGACAGGCATGGCCTTCTTGCCACCGCCGTATTCTTTTCTCTGCGAGTCAAACGGACACATACACACACTC
>NW_027311887.1:230000-232500 GCF_040954645.1 Diabrotica undecimpunctata | reverse complement strand
ATGAGTTAAATAAGTTCAGTGAAAAGTACCTGCAATCAACTAGCATTGTCATCGAAGACTGGTTAGGCAACCTTACCTTATCTGCGGTCTACTGTCCTCCTGGTCAACCAATCAACGAAAACAACTTTAGCACCTATTTCAGTTCTCTTGGACACAAATTCATAGCAGGAGGAGACTTTAACTGTAAACATCATCACTGGGGCTCTAGGGTAATTACAACAAGGGGTAGACAACTGCTGAAGTCAATAACAGGAAACAACCTACAACACATATCTACAGGAGAACCAACTTATTGGCCTACAGACCCAAATAAAACACCAGATCTCTTAGACTTCTGTGTGATTAAAGGTATCTCACTTAACTATTTAGCAATAGAATCATGCTGGGACCTCTCTTCAGATCATTCTCCCATTCTAATTGACCTAGACTCCAAAATCATACTCAGAAATAAGCCTCCAGTCCTAACCAATAATCAAACAAATTGGAAAATATTCCGAAGCGCACTAGCAGAACAAATACCAACGAACTTGCCACTTAAAACAGAATTACAAATTGAAAATGCGGTACAACAACTTACTACTTCCATACAAAAGGCAGGTTGGATTTCTACTCCTGAACATACAACATGGAAGGAAAGCATAAACTGTTCGCAAAGTGCAAAAAACCTGATCGATGAGAAAAGAAAACTTAGGAAAAAGTGGCAAAACACACACGCTCCTATTGACAAACAAAATTTAAACAGAATTACCAGAAGACTTAAAAATCTATTAAAAGAAGAGAAAAACAGGGGGATCCAAACTTACTTAGAAAATTTGACTCCGTCCAAAGACACCAATTATTCTCTATGGAAGGCGACGAGAAAGGTAAAAGGTCCACAAGACGCCATACCTCCTCTAAAAAATGTCAAAGGTAAATGGGCAAGAACAGACACAGAAAAATCTGAGACATTCGCTGAACATCTTTCTACAGTATTTAGTCCATTTAACAGAGTAGTGCCATTAGAACAAGAAGAACCATTTAATTCTTTTCTTGAGGCTCCATATCAAATGGAACTACAAATCACCAAGTTTAATATTAAAGAAGTAAAACAGATAATAAAGAATGAGATACAACCCAATAAGGCTCCGGGATTCGACCTCATAACGGGTAAGATCCTCCAGGAACTAACCAATGACTGTTACAGAATAATCACTATGATCTTCAATGCTATGCTTAGTCTGCATTACTTCCCTCTGCAATGGAAAGTGGCACAGATTATACTCATTCAAAAACCTGGTAAAGATCCAAAAGATGTCAACTCATACCGACCGATTAGTCTACTCCCAGTCATCTCTAAGGTCTTCGAAAAACTTCTGCTACGAAAAATCAAACCAATATTGGACGAAAAGTGCCTCATACCTGACCATCAATTTGGTTTTCGTAACCAACATGGTACAATCGAACAAGTTCACAGACTATACACAACAATAAGAAGTAGTCTCGAGAACAAACAATACTGTACTGCAGCCTTTTTAGACGCCTCTCAAGCTTTTGACAAGGTGTGGCATACAGGACTTCTGTACAAATTAAAGAAAAATTTACCTTACCCTTACTTTAAACTGCTTCAATCATACCTTACAGAAAGGAGATATCTGGTAAAATATAGTGAAGCCTATACAAAACTCTACCCCATCCTATCTGGTGTACCCCAGGGTAGTGTGCTCGGACCGATTCTATACCTGATATATACGGCTGACTTGCCAATAAGCAATAACCTAACGCTTGCAACATTCGCAGATGATACTGCTTTCTTGGCCTCTCATAGCAACCCAATAATAGCATCAGAGAGACTGCAACTACATCTGAACAAAACAAATGAATGGCTTAAACTCTGGAGAATTAGAGTAAACCCCTCAAAATCCTCACAAATTACATTCACTCTAAGAAGAGGTACATGTCCACAAGTTAACCTCAATGGACATCCTTTGCCCCAAAAGGATGACGTAAAATACTTAGGTATTCACCTTGACAAACGTCTAACTTGGACCAAACATATATGGACGAAAAGGCTTCAATTGGGAATTTTATACAGAAAACTTTACTGGATGTTGGGAAAAAACTCTCACCTATCGATTGACAACAAGCTGCTGATATACAATACAATAATAAAACCCATTTGGACATATGGCTCACAGCTCTGGGGTTCAGCTAGCAAATCTAATATTATGATAATACAAAGATTCCAATCCAAAACTTTGAGAACAATCGCTAATGCACCTTGGTATATCCAGAATGATGCAATACATAGAGATCTTCAGGTACTAACAGTCTCTGAAGAGTGCAAAAAATCTTCTGAACAATATCAAAACAGGTTGCGGGTGCATCCTAATACCCTGGCACACAATCTTCTCAACAACCAACAAGCGAAGAGATTGAAGCGACATGACCCCTTGGACCTACCTCACCGATCCTGACAGAGCCTACAGCAGTGGGAGTTACGCCTTCAACAGCACCCAGCCAT
>NW_027311887.1:215000-225000 GCF_040954645.1 Diabrotica undecimpunctata | reverse complement strand
TTCACCTCTCGATTCCTACCTATTAGTCGCCCCTTACAAGAGGCAGGGCTTTCTTGCCTTGGCCGTATTCTTATCTCTGCAAGCCTAACGGACACACGCACACACACACACACACATACACTCTTCACCTCTCGACTCCTACCCATTAGTCGCTTCTTACGTCAGGGAGGGCCTTCTTTCCTCGGCCGTGTTCTTATCTCTGCAAGCCGATTGGGCACACACACATACTCACACACGCACACACACGCACACACACATACACTCTTTACCCCTCGACTCCTACCTATTAGTCGCCACTTACGACAGGCAGGGCGTTTTTGCCCCGGCCGTATTCTTATCTTCTAATCTCTGGGAGCCGAACGGACACTTACATACATACACACACACACTTACAAACGCACAAACACACACACACGCACACACACATACACTCTTCACCTCTCGACTCCTACCCATTAGTCGCCTCTTACGACAGGCAGGGCCTTCTTGCCACGGCCGTATTCTTATCTCTGCGAGCCGAACGGACACACACACACACACTCACACACGCACACACGCACACACACACATACACTCTTCACCTCTCGACTCCTACCCATTAGTCGCCTCTTACGACAGGCAGGGCCTTTTTGCAACGGCCGTGTTCTTATCTCTGCGAGCCATACAGACACACATACACACTCACACACACACACACACACACACCTACACTCTTTACCTCTCGACTCCTACCTATTACTCGCCCCTTACGACAGGCAGGGCCTTCTTGCCTCGGCTGTATTCTTATCTCTGCAGGCCGAACGGACACACATACATACACACACACTCACACACGCACACACACACACACACTCACACACACACACGCACACACACATACACTCTTCACCTTTCGACTCCTACCCATTAGTCGCCTCTTACGACAGGCAGGGCCTTCTTGCCACGGCCGTATTCTTATCTCTGCGAGCCGAACGGACACACACACACACTCACACACGCACACACGCACACACACACATACACTCTTCACCTCTCGACTCCTACCCATTAGTCGCCTCTTACGACCGGCAGGGCCTTTTTGCCACGGCCGTGTTTTTATCTCTGCGAGCCATACAGACACACACACACACTCACACACACACACACCTAAACTCTTCACCTCTCGACTCTTACCTATTACTCGCCCCTTACGACAGGCAGGGCCTTCTTGCCTCGGCTGTGTTCTTATCTCTGCGAGCCGAACGGACACACACACACACACTTACACACACACACACGCACACACACATACACTCTTCACCTTTCGACTCCTACCCATTAGTCGCCTCTTACGACCGGCAGGGCCTTTTTGCCACGGCCGTGTTTTTATCTCTGCGAGCCATACAGACACACACACACACACTCACACACACACACACACACCTAAACTCTTCACCTCTCGATCCTTACCTATTACTCGCCCCTTACGACAGGCAGGGCCTGCTTGCCTCGGCTGTATTCTTATCTCTGCAGGCCGAACGGACACACATACATACACACACACTTACACACGCACACACACACACACTCACACACACACACGCACACACACACATACATACACTCTTCACCTCTCGACTCCTACCCATTAGTCGCCTCTTACGACAGGCAGGGCTTCTTGCCACGGCCGTATTCTTATCTCTGCGAGCCGAATGGACACACACACACACTCACACACGCACACACGCACACACATACACACATACACTCTTCACCTCTCGACTCCTACCCATTAGTCGTCTCTTACGACAGGCAGGGCCTTTTTGCCACGGCCTTGTTTTTATCTCTGCGAGCCATACAGACACACACACACACACACACTCACACACACACACACCTAAACTCTTCTAAACGACAGGCAGGGCCTTCTTGCCACGGCTGTATTCTTATCTCTGCAAGCCGAACGGACACACGCACACACATACACTCACACACGCACACACACACACACTCACACACAGGTACACTCTTCAACTCGCGACTCCTACCCATTAGTTGCTCCTTACAGCAGGCATGGCCTTCTTGCCACATCCGTATTCGTACCTCTGCGAGCAGAAGAGACACGCACACACACACACACACATACACATACACACACACACGCGCGCACACACACACACATACACTCTTCACCTCTCGACTCCTACCCATTAGTCGCTGCTTACAGCAGGCATGGCCTTCTTACCACGACCGTATTTTTATCTCTGCGAGCCGAAGGGATACACACACACACACACACTCACAAACATCCACACAGACGCACACGCACACACGCACGCTTACACGAACACACACATACACTCACACACACACACACACATGCACACACGCACACACACACATGCACTCTTCACCTCTCGACTCCTACCTATTAGTCGCCTCTTACGATAGGCAGGGCCTTCTTGCCTCGGCCGTGTTCTTATCTCTGCAAGCCGAACGGACACACACACATACTCACACACGCACACACACATGCACACACGCACACACACACATACACTCTTCACCTCTCGACTCCTACCTATTAGTCGCCTTTTACGATAGGCAGGGCCTTCTTGCCTCTGTCGTGTTCTTATATCTGCAGGCCGAACTAACACACACACATACTCACACACGCACACACACACACACACACGCACACACACATACACTCTTCACCTCTCGACTCCTACTTATTAGTCGCTCCTTACAAGCTGCAGGGCCTTTTTGCCTCGGCCGTATTTTTATCTCTGCATGCCAAACGGACACACAAACATACACACGCACGCACACACACACACACACATACACTCTTCACCTCTCGACTCCTACCCATTATTCTCCTCTTACGACAGGCAGGGCCTTCTTGCCACGGCCGTGCTCATATCTCTGCGAGCCGACCGGACACACATACACTGACCCACACACACTCACACACACACTCACACACGCACGCACACACGCACACAAACACACACACATACACTCTTCACCTCTCGACTCCTACCCATTATTCTGCTCTTACGACAGGCAGGGCCTTCTTGCCACGGACGTATTCTTATCTCTGCGAGCCGAACGGACACACACACACACACTCGCACACACACACACACACACACATACACGCTTCACCTCTCGACTCCTACCCATTAGTCGCCTCTTACGACATTCAGGGACTTTTTGCCACGGCCGTGTTCTTATCTCTGCGAACCGAACGGACACACACACACTCACACACACACGCACACACACACGCACAAACGCACACGCACACATTTTCCACCTCTCGATTCCTATCCATTAGTCGCCTCTTAAGACAGGCAGGGCCTTCTTGCCACGGGCGTATTTTTATCTCTGCGAGCCGAGCGGACACACACACAGTCACACACACCCACATACACTATTCACCTCTCGACTCCTCCCTTTTGGTCGCTTCTTACGAGAGGCAGGGCCTTCTTGCCTCGACCGTATTCTAATCTCTGCGAGCCGAACGGACACTTACATACATACACACACACTTACAAACGCACACAGAAACGAACAAACACACACACACATACACTCTTCATCTCTCGACTCCTACCAATTAGCCGCTAATTACAACAAGCATGGCCTTCTTGCCACGGCCGTATTCTTATCTCTGCAAGCCGAACGGACACATACACCCATACACACACACTCACATACGCACAAACACACACACGCACACACACATGCACTCTTCACCTCTCGACTCCTACCCATTAGTCACCTCTTACGACAGGCATGGCATTCTTGCCACCGCTGTTTTCTTTTCTCTGCGAGATGAAGGGACACACATACACATACACACACACTCACACACACACGCACACACACGCACACACGCACACACACACACATACACTCTTCACCTCTACTCCTACCCATTAGTCGCCTCTTACGACAGGCAGGGCCTTCTTGCCACGGCCGTGTTCTTATCTCTGCGAGCCGACTGGACACACACACACACTCACACACACAAATACACACACACTCACACACGCACACACACGCACACTCACACACACATACACTCTTCACCTCTCGACTCCTACCCATTAGTCGCCTCTTACGACAGGCAGGGCCTTCTTGCCACGGCCGTGTTCTTATCTCTGCAAGCCGAACGGACGCACACACACGCACACACACACGCACACGCACACGCACACGCACACACTATTCACCTCTCGAGTCCTACCCATTAGTCGCCACACACACACGCGCATAAACGCACGCACACTAACATTCTTCACCTCTCGACTCCTACCCATTAGTCGCCCATTACGACAGGCATGGCCTTCTTGCCACCGCTGTTTTCTTATCTCTGCGAGCCGAAGGGACACACACATACACACACACTCACACACACACCCACGCACACATACACTCTTCACCTCTCGACTCCTACCCATTAGTCGCCTCTTACGACAGGCAGGGCCTTCTTGCCACGGCCGTGTTCTTATCTCTGCGAGCCAAACGGACACACACACTCACACACGTACGCACACACGCACACACTTACACACGCATACACACACACACACACACATACACTTTTCACCTCTCGACTCCTACATATTAGTCACCTCTTACGACAGGCATGTTCTTCTTGAAACCGCTGATTTCTTATCTCTGTGAGCCGAAGGGACACACATACACATACACACACACTCACACACACACGCACACACACGCACACACGCACACACACACACATACACTCTTCACCTCTACTCCTACCCATTAGTCGCCTCTTACGACAGGCAGGGCCTTCTTGCCACGGCCGTGTTCTTATCTCTGCGAGCCGACTGGACACACACACACACTCACACACACAAATACACACACACTCACACACGCACACACACGCACACTCACACACACATACACTCTTCACCTCTCGACTCCTACCCATTAGTCGCCTCTTACGACAGGCAGGGCCTTCTTGCCACGGCCGTGTTCTTATCTCTGCAAGCCGAACGGACGCACACACACGCACACACACACGCACACGCACACGCACACGCACACACTATTCACCTCTCGAGTCCTACCCATTATTCTCCTCTTACGACAGGCAGGGACTTCTTGCCACGGCCGTGTTCTTATCTCTGCAAGCCGAACGGACACACACATACACACACACACTCACACACACACACGCACACACACACACACACGCACACACGCACACACACACAAATACACTCTTCACCTCTCGACTCCTACCCATTAGTCGCATCTTACGACAGGCATGGACTTATTGCCTCGGCCGTATTCTAATCTCTGCGAGCCGCACGGACACACACACATTCACACACACACTCACACACGTACGCACACACGCACACACACATACACTCTTCACCTCTCGACTCCTACCCATTATTTTCCTCTTACGACAGGCAGGGACTTTTTGCCACGGCCGTGTTCTTATCTCTGCGAGCCGAACGCACACACACACACACACACACTCACACACACACACACCTAAACTCTTCTAAACGACAGGCAGGGCCTTCTTGCCACGGCTGTATTCTTATCTCTGCAAGCCGAACGGACACACACACACATACACTCACACACACGCACACACACACTCACACACAGGTACACTCTTCAACTCGCGACTCCTACCCATTAGTTGCTCCTTACAGCAGGCATGGCCTTCTTACCACGGCCGTATTCTTATCTCTGCGAGCCGAAGGGATACACACACACACACACACACTCACAAACACCCACACAGACGCACACGCACACACGCACGCTCACACGAACACTCACATACACTCACACACACACATGCACACACGCACACACACATACACTCTACACCTCTCGACTCCTACCTATTAGTCGCCTCTTACGATAGGCAGGGCCCTCTTGCCTCGGCCGTGTTCTTATCTCTGCAAGCCGAACGGACACACACACATACTCACACACGCACACACACATGCACACACGCACACACACACACACATACACTCTTCACCTCTCGACTCCTACCTATTAGTCGCCCCTTACAACTGGCAGGGTCTTCTTGCCTTGGCCGTGTTCTTACCTCTGCAAGCCAGACGGACACACACACATACACACACACTCACACACGCACACACACACGCACACACGCACACACACACATACACTCTTCACCTCTCGACCCCTACCCATTAGTCGCCTCTTACGACAGGCAGGGCCTTCCTGCCACGGCCATGTTCTTATCTCTGCGAGCCGACCGGACACACACACACTCACACACACACATACAAGAACACACACAGACACGCACGCACACACGCGCACACACACATATACACTCTTCACCTCTCGACTCCTACCCATTATTTTTCTATTTCGAAAGGCAGGGACTTCTTGCCACGGCCATGTTCTTATCTCTGCGAGCCGACCGGACACACACACTCACACACACACATACAAGAACACACACACACGCACGCACACACGCGCACACACACATATACACTCTCCACCTTTCGACTCCTATCCATTAGTCGCCTCTTAAGACAGGCATGGCCTTCTTGCCTCGGCCGTATTCTAATCTTTGTGAGCCAAACGGACACACACACACTGACACACACACACGTTCACACACACACTCACACACGTACGCACACACGCACACACACACATACACTTTTCACCTCTCGACTCCTACCCATTATTCTCCTATTACGACAGGCAGGGACTTCTTGCCACGGCCGTGTTCTTATCTCTGCAAGCCGAACGGACACACACACACACGCACACACACACACGCACACGCACACACTCTCCACCTCTCGACTCCTACCCATTAGTCGCCTCTTACGACAGGCAGGGCCTTCTTGCCTCGGCCGTATTCTTATCTCTGCAAGCCAAACGGACACACACACACACAAATACACACACATACTCACACACGCACAAACACACGCACACACACAAAGACACATACACTCTTCACCTCTCGACTCCTATTCATTAGTCGCCTCTTACGACAGGCTGGGACTTCTTGCCACGGCCGTGTTCTTATCTCTGCGAGCCGAACGGACACACACACACACGCACACACACACATTCACACACACTCACACACGTACGCACACACGCAAACACACACATACACTCTTCACCTCTCGACTCCTACCCATTATTCTCCTCTTACGAGAGGCAGGGACTTCTTGCCACGGCCGTGTTCTTATCTCTGCAAGCCGAACGGACACACACATACACACACACACACTCATACACACACGCACACAGGCACACACACATACACTCACACACACAAACACGCACATACGCACACACACATACATTCTTCACCTCTCGACTCCTACCGATTAGTCGTCTCTCACGACAGGCAGGGTCTTCTTGCCTCGGCCGTGTTCTTATCTCTGCAAGCCGAACGGACACACACACACTCACACACACACACATACACTCTTAACCTCTCGACTCCTACCCATTAGTCGCCTCTTACGACATTCAGGGACTTCTTGCCACGGACGTATTCTTATCTCTGCAAGCCGAACGGACACACACACATACTCACACACGCACAAACACACGCACACACGTACACACACACATACACTCTTCACCTCTCGACTCCTACCCATTGGTCGCCCTTTACGACAGGCAGGGCCTTCTTGCCACGGCCATGTTCTTATCTCTGCGAGCCGAACGGACATACACACACTCACACACACACGCACGCTCACACGCACACACACACGCACACACGCACACGCACACGCACACGCACACACTCTCCACCTCTCGACTCCTATCCATTAGTCACCTCTTAAGACAGGCAGGGCCTTCTTGCCTCGGCCGTATTCTTATCTCTGCAAGCCGAACGGACACACACACACCCACACACACAAGCACGCACACACACACACACAAATACACTTTTCACCTCTCGACTCCTACCCATTAGTCGCCTCTTACGACAGGCATGGTCTTTTTGCCTCGGCCGTATTCTAATCTCTGCGAACCGAATGGACACACACATACATACACACACACATTTACACACGCACAAACACACACACACCCACACACGCACAAACACATACACATACACTATTCACCTCTCGACTCCTACCTATTAGTCGCCCCTTACAAGAGGCAGGGCCTTCTTGCCTCGGCCGTATTCTAATCTCTGCGAACCGAATGGACACACACATACATACACACACTAATTTACACACGCACAAAGACACACACACCCACACACGCACACACACATACACATACACTCTTAACCTCTCGACTCCTACCCATTAGTCGCCTCTTACGACATTCAGGGACTTCTTCACTCTGCAAGCCGAACGGACACACACACATACTCACACACACGCACACACGTACACACACACATACACTCTTCACTTCTCGACTCCTACCCATTAGTCGCCTCTTAAGACAGGCAGAGCCTTCTTGCAACGAACGCATTCTTATCTCTGCGAGCCGAACGGACACACACACACACTCACACACAAACACACACACGCAAGCACACATACACTATTCACCTCTCGACTTCTACCCATTATTCTCCTCTTACGACAGGCTGGGACTTCTTGCCACGGCCGTGGTCTTATCTCTGCAAGCCAAACGGACACACACACACGCACACACAAACACGCGCACACAGGCACACACGCACACACGCACACGCACACCCACACGCACACACTTTCCGTCTCTCGATTCCTATCCATTAGTCGCCTCTTAAGACAGGCAGGGCCTTCTTGCCACGGCCGTGTTCTTATCTCTGCAAGCCGAACGGACACACACACACGCACACACAAACACGCGCACACAGGCACACACGCACACACGCACACGCACACCCACACGCACACACTCTCCACCTCTCGATTCCTATCCATTAGTCGCCTCTTAAGACAGGCAGGGCCTTCTTGCCACGGACGTATTCTTATCTCTGCGAGCCGAACGGACACACACACACGCACAGACAAACACACGCACACAGGCACACACGCACACACGCACACGTACACGCACACATCACACACTCTCCACCTCTCGACTCCTATCCATTAGTCGCCTTTTAAGACAGGCAGGGCCTTCTTGCCTCGGCCGTATTCTTATCTCTGCAAGCCAAACGGACACATACACACATACACACACACACACTCACACACGCACAAACACACGCACACACGCACACACACATACACTATTCACCTCTCGACTTCTACCCATTATTCTCCTCTTACGACAGGCAGGGACTTCTTGCCACGGCCGTGTTCTTATCTCTGCAAGCCGAACGGACACACACACACACGCACACACAAACACACGCACACAGGCACACACGCACACACGCACACACGCACACGCACACCCACACGCACATACTCTCCACCTCTCGATTCCTATCCATTAGTCGCCTCTTAAGACAGGCAGGGCCTTCTTGCCACGGACGTATTCTTATCTCTGCGAGCCGAACGGACACACACACACACGCACAGACAAACACACGCACACAGGCACACACGCACAAACACACGCACACACACACAGACACATACACTCTTCACCTCTCGACTCCTACCCATTAGTCGCCTCTTACGACAGGCATGGCCTTCTTGCCACCGCCGTATTCTTTTCTCTGCGAGTCAAACGGACACATACACACACTCACATACACACACACGCACACACACACACATACACCCACGCACACACACACACACACACACACACACACAATCACTCTTCACCTCTCGACTCCTACCTATGAGAAGCCCCTTACGGCATGCAGGGCCTTCTTGCCTCGGCCGTATTCTTATCTCTGCAAGCCGAACAAACACACGCACACACACACACACAAATACACTCTTCACCCTTCGACTCCTACTCATTAGTCGCCTCTTACGCCAAGCATGGCCTTCTTGCCTCGGCCGTATTCTTATCTCTG
>NW_027311887.1:195000-210000 GCF_040954645.1 Diabrotica undecimpunctata | reverse complement strand
ACACACATACGCGCACAAACGCACGCACACATACATTCTTCACCTCTCGACTCCTACCCATTAGTCGCCCATTACGACAGGCATGGCCTTCTTGCCACCGCTGTTTTCTTATCTCTGCGAGCCGAAGGGACACACACATACACACACACTCACACACACACGCACGCACACATACACTCTTCACCTCTCGACTCCTACCCATTAGTCGCCTCTTACGACAGTCAGGGCCTTCTTGCCACGGCTGTGTTCTTATCTCTGCGAGCCGAACGGACACACACACACTCACACACACACACGCACACACACACACACAAGCGCACACACACACAAATACACTCTTCACCTCTTGACTCCTACCCATTAGTCGCCTCTTACGACAGGCATGGACTTATTGCCTCGGCCGTGTTTTAATCTCTGCGAGCCGAACGGACACACACATACGTACACACACTCACACACACACACGCACACACGCACGCACACATACCCTCTTCACCTCTCGACTCCTACCCATTAGTCGCCTCTTACGACAGCCAGGGCTTTCTTGCCACGGCCGTGTTCTCATTTCAGCGAGCCGACCGAACACACACACACGCACACACAAACACACGCACACAGGCACAAACGCACACACGCTAACGCACACGCACACGCACACACTCTCCACCTCTCGACTCCTATCCATTAGTCGCCTTTTAAGATAGCACGGCCTTCTTGCTCATTTCAGCGAGCCGAACGGACACACACACACACTCACACAGACACGCACGCACACACGCCACTCACACGCACACACACATACTCACACACGCACACACACACGCACACACGCACCCACACACATACACTCTTCACCTCTCGACTCCTACCTATTAGTCGCCTCTTACGATAGGCAGGGTCTTCTTGCCTCGGACGTGTTCTTATCTCTGCAAGCCAAACGGACACACACACACACACTCGCACACACACATACACACACATACACGCTTCACCTCTCGACTCCTACCCATTAGTCGCATCTTAAGACATTCAGGGCCTTCTTGCCTCGGTCGTGTTCTTATCTCTGCAAGCCGAACGGACACACACACACACACACGCACACACAAACACATGCACACAGGCACCCACGCACATGCACATGCACACGCACACGCACACACTCTCCACCTCTCGACTCCTATCCATTTGTCGCCTCTTACGACAGGCAGGGCCTTCTTGCTACGGACGTGTTCTTATCTCTGCAAGCCAAACGGACACACACACACACACACACTCGCACACACACATACACACACATACACGCTTCAACTCTCGACTCCTACCCATTAGTCGCATCTTAAGACATTCAGGGCCTTCTTGCCTCGGTCGTGTTCTTATCTCTGCAAGCCAAACGGACACACACACACACTCGCACACACACATACACACACATACACGCTTCACCTCTCGACTCCTACCCATTAGCCGCCTCTTAAGACAGGCAGGGCCTTCTTGCCCCGGCCGTATTCTTATCTCTGGAAGCCGAGCGGACAAACACACACACACACGCACGCACGCACTCACGCACACACACACACTCACACACGCACAAACACACGCACACACTCACACACACACACACACACAAATACACTCTTCACCTCTCGACTCCTACCCATTAGTCGCCTCTTACGACAGGCATGGACTTATTGCCTCGGCCGTATTCTAATCTCTGCGAGCCGAACGGACACACACATACGTACACACACTCACACACACACACACACACGCACACACGCACGCACACATACCCTCTTCACCTCTCGACTCCTACCCATTAGTCGCCTCTTACGACAGCCAGGGCCTTCTTGCCACGGCCGTGTTCTCATTTCAGCGAGCCGACCGGACACACACACACACGCACACACAAACACACGCACCCAGGCACAAACGCACACACGCTAACGCACACGCACACGCACACACTCTCGGCTCCTATCCATTAGTCGCCTTTTAAGATAGACACGGCCTTCTTGCTCATTTCAGCGAGCCGAACGGACACACACACACACTCACACAGACACGCACGCACACACGCCACTCACACGCACACACACATACTCACACACGCA
The DNA here is from genome assembly GCF_040954645.1 of Diabrotica undecimpunctata. NCBI lineage: Eukaryota > Metazoa > Arthropoda > Insecta > Coleoptera > Chrysomelidae > Diabrotica > Diabrotica undecimpunctata. Next base: position 207,889 of record NW_027311887.1, on the reverse strand, counting down.
CACACACACGCACACACGCACCCACACACATACACTCTTCACCTCTCGACTCCTACCTATTAGTCGCCTCTTACGATAGGCAGGGTCTTCTTGCCTCGGACGTGTTCTTATCTCTGCAAGCCGAACGGACACACACACACACACACGCACACACAAACACACGCACACAGGCACCCACGCACATGCACATGCACACGCACACGCACACACTCTCCACCTCTCGACTCCTATCCATTTGTCGCCTCTTACGACAGGCAGGGCCTTCTTGCTACGGACGTGTTCTTATCTCTGCAAGCCAAACGGACACACACACACACACACAGTCGCACACACACATACACACACATACACGCTTCACCTCTCGACTCCTACCCATTAGTCGCATCTTAAGACATTCAGGGCCGTCTTGCCTCGGTCGTGTTCTTATCTCTGCAAGCCAAACGGACACACACGCACACACTCTCCACCTCTCGACTCCTATCCATTTGTCGCCTCTTACGACAGGCAGGGCCTTCTTGCTACGGACGTGTTCTTATCTCTGCAAGCCAAACGGACACACACACACACACACTCGCACACACACATACACACACATACACGCTTCACCTCTCGACTCCTACCCATTAGTCGCATCTTAAGACATTCAGGGCCTTCTTGCCTCGGTCGTGTTCTTATCTCTGCAAGCCAAACGGACACACACACACACACTCGCACACACACATACACACACATACACGCTTCACCTCTCGACTCCTACCCATTAGCCGCCTCTTAAGACAGGCAGGGCCTTCTTGCCCCGGCCGTATTCTTATCTCTGGAAGCCGAGCGGACAAACACACACACACACGCACGCACGCACTCACGCACACACACACTCACACACGCACAAACACACGCACACGCTCACACACACACACACATACACTCTTCACCTTTCGACTCCTACCCATTAGTCGCCTCTTACGACATTCAGGGACTTCTTGCCACGGCCGTTTTCTTATCTCTGCGAGCCGAACGGACACACACACACACTCACACACACACACACGCGCAAGCACACATCTTCATCTTCTCGACTCCTACCCATTAGTCGCCTCTTACGACAGGCAGGGCCTTCTTGCCACGGCCGTGTTCTCATTTCAGCGAGCGGACCGGACACACACACACACGCACATACAAACACACGCACACAGGCACAAACGCACACACGCAAACGTACACGCACACGCACACACTCTCCACCTCTCGACTCCTATCCATTAGTCGCCTCTTAAGACAGGCAGGGCCTTCTTGACACGAACGCATTCTTATCTCTGCGAGCCGAAAGGACACACAAAAACACACTCACACACACACACACACGCGCAAGCACACATACACTATTCACCTCTCGACTTCTACCCATCATTCTCCTCTTACGACAGGCAGGGACTTCTTGCCACGGCCGTGTTCTTATCTCTGCAAGCCTAACGGACACACACACACGCACACACAAACACACGCACACAGGCACACACGCACACACGCACACGCACAAGCACATGCACACACTCTCCACCTCTCGATTCCTATCCATTAGTCGCCTCTTAAGACAGGCAGGGCCTTCTTGCCGCGGACGTATTCTTATCTCTGCGAGCCGAACGGACACACACACACACGCACACACAAACACACGCACACAGGCACACACGCACACACGCACACACGCACACGTACACGCACACACTCTCCACCTCTCGACTCCTATCCATTAGTCGCCTCTTAAGACAGGCAGTGCCTTCTTGCCTCGGCCGTATTCTTATCTCTGCAAGCCAAACGGACACACACACACACATACACACACACACTCACACACGCACAAACACACGTACACACACACAGACACATACACTCTTCACCTCTCGACTCCTACCCTTTAGTCGTCTCTTACGACAGGCAGGGACTTCTTGCCACGGCCGTGTTCTTATCTCTGCGAGCCGAACGGACACACACACACTCACATACACACACGCACACACACACGCACACACGCACACACACACAAATACACTCTTCACCTCTCGACTCCTACCCATTAGTCGCCTCTTACGACAGGCATGGACTTATTGCCTCGGCCGTATTCTAATCTCTGCGAGCCGAACGGACACACACACACGCACACACGCACTCACACATGCCCTCTTCACCTCTCGACTCCTACCCATTAGTCGCCTCTTACGACAGCCAGGGCCTTCTTGCCACGGCCGTGTTCTCATTTCAGCGAGCCGACCGGACACACACACACACACACACGCACACACAAACACACGCACACAGGCACAAACGCACACACGCTAACGCAAACGCACACGCACACACTCTCCACCTCTCGACTCCTATCCATTAGTCGCCTTTTAAGACAGCCACGACCTTCTTGCCACGAACGCATTCTCATCTCTGCGAGCCAAACGGACACACACACACACTCACACAGACACGCACCTACACACACACACACACACGCACACACAAACACACGCACACAGGCACCTACGCACACGCACATGCACACGCACACGCACCCACTTTCCACCTCTCGACTCCTATCCATTTGTCGCCTCTTACGACAGGCAGGGCCTTCTTGCTACGGACGTGTTCTTATCTCTGCAAGCCAAACGGACACACACACACACACTCGCACACACACATACACACACATACACGCTTCACCTCTCGACTCCTACCCATTAGTCGCATCTTAGGACATTCAGGGCCTTCTTGCCTCGGTCGTGTTCTTATCTCTGCAAGCCAAACGGACACACACACACACACTCGCACACACACATACACACACATACACGCTTCACCTCTCGACTCCTACCCATTAGCCGCCTCTTAAGACAGGCAGGGCCTTTTTTCCCCTGGCCTTATTCTCATCTCTGGAAGCCGAGCGGACAAACACACACACACACGCACGCACGCACTCACGCACACACACACACACTCACACAAGCACAAACACACGCACACACGCACACACACACACACATACGCTCTTCACCTTTCGGCTCCTACCCATTAGTCGCCTCTTACGACATTCAGGGACTTCTTGCCACGGCCGTTTTGTTATCTCTGCGAGCCGAACGGACACACACACACACTCACACACACACACACACACACGCAAGCACACATCTTCATCTTCTCGACTCCTACCCATTAATCGCCTCTTACGACAGGCAGGGCCTTCTTGCCACGGCCGTGTTCTCATTTCAGCGAGCGGACCGGACACGCACACACACGCACATACAAACACACGCACACAGGCACAAACGCACACACGCAAACGTACACGCACACGCACACACTCTCCACCTCTCGACTCCTATCCATTAGTCGCCTCTTAAGACATGCAGGGCCTTCTTGACACGAACGCATTCTTATCTCTGCGAGCCGAAAGGACACACAAAAACACACTCACACACACACACACGCAAGCACACATACACTTTTCACCTCTCGACTTCTACCCATTATTCTCCTCTTACGACAGGCAGGGACTTCTTGCCACGGCCCTACACACACGCACACACAAACACACGCACACAGGCACACACGCACACACGCACACACGCACACGCACAAGCACACGCACACACTCTCCACCTCTGGATTCCTATCCATTAGTCGCCTCTTAAGACAGGCAGGGCCTTCTTGCCGCAGACGTATTCTTATCTCTTCGAGCCGAACGGACACACACACACACGCACACACAAACACACGCACACAGGCACACACGCACACACGCACACACGCACACGTACACGCACACACTCTCCACCTCTCGACTCCTATCCATCAGTCGCCTCTTAAGACAGGCAGTGCCTTCTTGCCTCGGCCGTATTCTTATCTCTGCAAGCCAAACGGACACACACACACATACACACACACACTCACACACGCACAAACACACGTACACACACACAGACACATACACTCTCCACCTCTCGATTCCTATCCATTAGTCGCCTCTTAAGACAGGCAGGGCCTTCTTGCCGCGGACGTATTCTTATCTCTTCGAGCCGAACGGACACACACACACACACGCACACACAAACACACGCACACAGGCACACACGCACACACGCACACACGCACACGTACACGCACACACTCTCCACCTCTCGACTCCTATCCATCAGTCGCCTCTTAAGACAGGCAGTGCCTTCTTGCCACGGCTGTATTCTTATCTCTGCAAGCCGAACGGACACACACAGACATACACTCACACACACGCACACACACACATACTCACACACAGGTACACTCTTCAACTCGCGACTCCTACCCATTAGTTGCTCCTTACAGCAGGCATGGCCTTCTTGCCACGGCCGTATTCGTACCTCTGCGAGCAGAAGAGACACGCACACACACACACACACACATACACATACACACACACACGCGCACACACACACACACATACACTCTTCACCTCTCGACTCCTACCCATTAGTCGCTCCTTACAGCAGGCATGGCCTTCTTACCACGGCCGTATTCTTATCTCTGCGAGCCGAAGGGATACACACACACACACACTCACAAACACCCACACAGACGCACACGCACACACGCACGCTCACACGAACACTCACATACACTCACACACACACATGCACACACGCACACACACACATACACTCTACACCTCTCGACTCCTACCTATTAGTCGCCTCTTACGATAGGCAGGGCCCTCTTGCCTCGGCCGTGTTCTTATCTCTGCAAGCCGAACGGACACACACACATACTCACACACGCACACACACATGCACATACACACATACACACATACACTCTTCACCTCTCGACTCCTACCTATTAGTCGCCTTTTACGATAGGCAGGGCCTTCTTGCCTCTGTCGTGTTCTTATATCTGCAGGCCGAACTAACACACACACATACTCACACACGCACACACACACACACACACGCACACACACATACACTCTTCACCTCTCGACTCCTACTTATTAGTCGCTCCTTACAAGCTGCAGGGCCTTTTTGCCTCGGCCGTATTTTTATCTCTGCATGCCAAACGGACACACAAACATACACACGCACGCACACACACACACACACATACACTCTTCACCTCTCGACTCCTACCCATTAGTCGCCTCTTACGACAGGCAGGGCTTCTTGCCACGGCCGTATTCTTATCTCTGCGAGCCGAATGGACACACACACACACTCACACACGCACACACGCACACACATACACACATACACTCTTCACCTCTCGACTCCTACCCATTAGTCGTCTCTTACGACAGGCAGGGCCTTTTTGCCACGGCCTTGTTTTTATCTCTGCGAGCCATACAGACACACACACACACACACACTCACACACACACACACCTAAACTCTTCTAAACGACAGGCAGGGCCTTCTTGCCACGGCTGTATTCTTATCTCTGCAAGCCGAACGGACACACGCACACACATACACTCACACACGCACACACACACACACTCACACACAGGTACACTCTTCAACTCGCGACTCCTACCCATTAGTTGCTCCTTACAGCAGGCATGGCCTTCTTGCCACATCCGTATTCGTACCTCTGCGAGCAGAAGAGACACGCACACACACACACACACATACACATACACACACACACGCGCGCACACACACACACATACACTCTTCACCTCTCGACTCCTACCCATTAGTCGCTGCTTACAGCAGGCATGGCCTTCTTACCACGACCGTATTTTTATCTCTGCGAGCCGAAGGGATACACACACACACACACACTCACAAACATCCACACAGACGCACACGCACACACGCACGCTTACACGAACACACACATACACTCACACACACACACACACATGCACACACGCACACACACACATGCACTCTTCACCTCTCGACTCCTACCTATTAGTCGCCTCTTACGATAGGCAGGGCCTTCTTGCCTCGGCCGTGTTCTTATCTCTGCAAGCCGAACGGACACACACACATACTCACACACGCACACACACATGCACACACGCACACACACACATACACTCTTCACCTCTCGACTCCTACCTATTAGTCGCCTTTTACGATAGGCAGGGCCTTCTTGCCTCTGTCGTGTTCTTATATCTGCAGGCCGAACTAACACACACACATACTCACACACGCACACACACACACACACACGCACACACACATACACTCTTCACCTCTCGACTCCTACTTATTAGTCGCTCCTTACAAGCTGCAGGGCCTTTTTGCCTCGGCCGTATTTTTATCTCTGCATGCCAAACGGACACACAAACATACACACGCACGCACACACACACACACACATACACTCTTCACCTCTCGACTCCTACCCATTATTCTCCTCTTACGACAGGCAGGGCCTTCTTGCCACGGCCGTGCTCATATCTCTGCGAGCCGACCGGACACACATACACTGACCCACACACACTCACACACACACTCACACACGCACGCACACACGCACACAAACACACACACATACACTCTTCACCTCTCGACTCCTACCCATTATTCTGCTCTTACGACAGGCAGGGCCTTCTTGCCACGGACGTATTCTTATCTCTGCGAGCCGAACGGACACACACACACACTCGCACACACACACACACACACATACACGCTTCACCTCTCGACTCCTACCCATTAGTCGCCTCTTACGACATTCAGGGACTTTTTGCCACGGCCGTGTTCTTATCTCTGCGAACCGAACGGACACACACACACTCACACACACACGCACACACACACGCACAAACGCACACGCACACATTTTCCACCTCTCGATTCCTATCCATTAGTCGCCTCTTAAGACAGGCAGGGCCTTCTTGCCACGGGCGTATTTTTATCTCTGCGAGCCGAGCGGACACACACACAGTCACACACACCCACATACACTATTCACCTCTCGACTCCTCCCTTTTGGTCGCTTCTTACGAGAGGCAGGGCCTTCTTGCCTCGACCGTATTCTAATCTCTGCGAGCCGAACGGACACTTACATACATACACACACACTTACAAACGCACACAGAAACGAACAAACACACACACACATACACTCTTCATCTCTCGACTCCTACCAATTAGCCGCTAATTACAACAAGCATGGCCTTCTTGCCACGGCCGTATTCTTATCTCTGCAAGCCGAACGGACACATACACCCATACACACACACTCACATACGCACAAACACACACACGCACACACACATGCACTCTTCACCTCTCGACTCCTACCTATTAGTCACCTCTTACGACAGGCATGGCATTCTTGCCACCGCTGTTTTCTTTTCTCTGCGAGATGAAGGGACACACATACACATACACACACACTCACACACACACGCACACACACGCACACACGCACACACACACACATACACTCTTCACCTCTACTCCTACCCATTAGTCGCCTCTTACGACAGGCAGGGCCTTCTTGCCACGGCCGTGTTCTTATCTCTGCGAGCCGACTGGACACACACACACACTCACACACACAAATACACACACACTCACACACGCACACACACGCACACTCACACACACATACACTCTTCACCTCTCGACTCCTACCCATTAGTCGCCTCTTACGACAGGCAGGGCCTTCTTGCCACGGCCGTGTTCTTATCTCTGCAAGCCGAACGGACGCACACACACGCACACACACACGCACACGCACACGCACACGCACACACTATTCACCTCTCGAGTCCTACCCATTAGTCGCCACACACACACGCGCATAAACGCACGCACACTAACATTCTTCACCTCTCGACTCCTACCCATTAGTCGCCCATTACGACAGGCATGGCCTTCTTGCCACCGCTGTTTTCTTATCTCTGCGAGCCGAAGGGACACACACATACACACACACTCACACACACACCCACGCACACATACACTCTTCACCTCTCGACTCCTACCCATTAGTCGCCTCTTACGACAGGCAGGGCCTTCTTGCCACGGCCGTGTTCTTATCTCTGCGAGCCAAACGGACACACACACTCACACACGTACGCACACACGCACACACTTACACACGCATACACACACACACACACACATACACTTTTCACCTCTCGACTCCTACATATTAGTCACCTCTTACGACAGGCATGTTCTTCTTGAAACCGCTGATTTCTTATCTCTGTGAGCCGAAGGGACACACATACACATACACACACACTCACACACACACGCACACACACGCACACACGCACACACACACACATACACTCTTCACCTCTACTCCTACCCATTAGTCGCCTCTTACGACAGGCAGGGCCTTCTTGCCACGGCCGTGTTCTTATCTCTGCGAGCCGACTGGACACACACACACACTCACACACACAAATACACACACACTCACACACGCACACACACGCACACTCACACACACATACACTCTTCACCTCTCGACTCCTACCCATTAGTCGCCTCTTACGACAGGCAGGGCCTTCTTGCCACGGCCGTGTTCTTATCTCTGCAAGCCGAACGGACGCACACACACGCACACACACACGCACACGCACACGCACACGCACACACTATTCACCTCTCGAGTCCTACCCATTATTCTCCTCTTACGACAGGCAGGGACTTCTTGCCACGGCCGTGTTCTTATCTCTGCAAGCCGAACGGACACACACATACACACACACACTCACACACACACACGCACACACACACACACACGCACACACGCACACACACACAAATACACTCTTCACCTCTCGACTCCTACCCATTAGTCGCATCTTACGACAGGCATGGACTTATTGCCTCGGCCGTATTCTAATCTCTGCGAGCCGCACGGACACACACACATTCACACACACACTCACACACGTACGCACACACGCACACACACATACACTCTTCACCTCTCGACTCCTACCCATTATTTTCCTCTTACGACAGGCAGGGACTTTTTGCCACGGCCGTGTTCTTATCTCTGCGAGCCGAACGCACACACACACACACACACACTCACACACACACACACCTAAACTCTTCTAAACGACAGGCAGGGCCTTCTTGCCACGGCTGTATTCTTATCTCTGCAAGCCGAACGGACACACACACACATACACTCACACACACGCACACACACACTCACACACAGGTACACTCTTCAACTCGCGACTCCTACCCATTAGTTGCTCCTTACAGCAGGCATGGCCTTCTTACCACGGCCGTATTCTTATCTCTGCGAGCCGAAGGGATACACACACACACACACACACTCACAAACACCCACACAGACGCACACGCACACACGCACGCTCACACGAACACTCACATACACTCACACACACACATGCACACACGCACACACACATACACTCTACACCTCTCGACTCCTACCTATTAGTCGCCTCTTACGATAGGCAGGGCCCTCTTGCCTCGGCCGTGTTCTTATCTCTGCAAGCCGAACGGACACACACACATACTCACACACGCACACACACATGCACACACGCACACACACACACATACACTCTTCACCTCTCGACTCCTACCTATTAGTCGCCCCTTACAACTGGCAGGGTCTTCTTGCCTTGGCCGTGTTCTTACCTCTGCAAGCCAGACGGACACACACACATACACACACACTCACACACGCACACACACACGCACACACGCACACACACACATACACTCTTCACCTCTCGACCCCTACCCATTAGTCGCCTCTTACGACAGGCAGGGCCTTCCTGCCACGGCCATGTTCTTATCTCTGCGAGCCGACCGGACACACACACACTCACACACACACATACAAGAACACACACAGACACGCACGCACACACGCGCACACACACATATACACTCTTCACCTCTCGACTCCTACCCATTATTTTTCTATTTCGAAAGGCAGGGACTTCTTGCCACGGCCATGTTCTTATCTCTGCGAGCCGACCGGACACACACACTCACACACACACATACAAGAACACACACACACGCACGCACACACGCGCACACACACATATACACTCTCCACCTTTCGACTCCTATCCATTAGTCGCCTCTTAAGACAGGCATGGCCTTCTTGCCTCGGCCGTATTCTAATCTTTGTGAGCCAAACGGACACACACACACTGACACACACACACGTTCACACACACACTCACACACGTACGCACACACGCACACACACACATACACTTTTCACCTCTCGACTCCTACCCATTATTCTCCTATTACGACAGGCAGGGACTTCTTGCCACGGCCGTGTTCTTATCTCTGCAAGCCGAACGGACACACACACACACGCACACACACACACGCACACGCACACACTCTCCACCTCTCGACTCCTACCCATTAGTCGCCTCTTACGACAGGCAGGGCCTTCTTGCCTCGGCCGTATTCTTATCTCTGCAAGCCAAACGGACACACACACACACAAATACACACACATACTCACACACGCACAAACACACGCACACACACAAAGACACATACACTCTTCACCTCTCGACTCCTATTCATTAGTCGCCTCTTACGACAGGCTGGGACTTCTTGCCACGGCCGTGTTCTTATCTCTGCGAGCCGAACGGACACACACACACACGCACACACACACATTCACACACACTCACACACGTACGCACACACGCAAACACACACATACACTCTTCACCTCTCGACTCCTACCCATTATTCTCCTCTTACGAGAGGCAGGGACTTCTTGCCACGGCCGTGTTCTTATCTCTGCAAGCCGAACGGACACACACATACACACACACACACTCATACACACACGCACACAGGCACACACACATACACTAACACACACAAACACGCACATACGCACACACACATACATTCTTCACCTCTCGACTCCTACCGATTAGTCGTCTCTCACGACAGGCAGGGTCTTCTTGCCTCGGCCGTGTTCTTATCTCTGCAAGCCGAACGGACACACACACACTCACACACACACACATACACTCTTAACCTCTCGACTCCTACCCATTAGTCGCCTCTTACGACATTCACGGACTTCTTGCCACGGACGTATTCTTATCTCTGCAAGCCGAACGGACACACACACATACTCACACACGCACAAACACACGCACACACGTACACACACACATACACTCTTCACCTCTCGACTCCTACCCATTGGTCGCCCTTTACGACAGGCAGGGCCTTCTTGCCACGGCCATGTTCTTATCTCTGCGAGCCGAACGGACATACACACACTCACACACACACGCACGCTCACACGCACACACACACGCACACACGCACACGCACACGCACACGCACACACTCTCCACCTCTCGACTCCTATCCATTAGTCACCTCTTAAGACAGGCAGGGCCTTCTTGCCTCGGCCGTATTCTTATATCTGCAAGCCGAACGGACACACACACACCCACACACACAAGCACGCACACACACACACACAAATACACTTTTCACCTCTCGACTCCTACCTATTAGTCGCCTCTTACGACAGGCATGGTCTTTTTGCCTCGGCCGTATTCTAATCTCTGCGAACCGAATGGACACACACATACATACACACACACATTTACACACGCACAAACACACACACACCCACACACGCACAAACACATACACATACACTATTCACCTCTCGACTCCTACCTATTAGTCGCCCCTTACAAGAGGCAGGGCCTTCTTGCCTCGGCCGTATTCTAATCTCTGCGAACCGAATGGACACACACATACATACACACACTAATTTACACACGCACAAAGACACACACACCCACACACGCACACACACATACACATACACTCTTAACCTCTCGACTCCTACCCATTAGTCGCCTCTTACGACATTCAGGGACTTCTTCACTCTGCAAGCCGAACGGACACACACACATACTCACACACACGCACACACGTACACACACACATACACTCTTCACTTCTCGACTCCTACCCATTAGTCGCCTCTTAAGACAGGCAGAGCCTTCTTGCAACGAACGCATTCTTATCTCTGCGAGCCGAACGGACACACACACACTCACACACAAACACACACACGCAAGCACACATACACTATTCACCTCTCGACTTCTACCCATTATTCTCCTCTTACGACAGGCTGGGACTTCTTGCCACGGCCGTGGTCTTATCTCTGCAAGCCAAACGGACACACACACACGCACACACAAACACGCGCACACAGGCACACACGCACACACGCACACGCACACTCACACGCACACACTTTCCGTCTCTCGATTCCTATCCATTAGTCGCCTCTTAAGACAGGCAGGGCCTTCTTGCCACGGCCGTGTTCTTATCTCTGCAAGCCGAACGGACACACACACACGCACACACCAACACGCGCACACAGGCACACACGCACACACGCACACGCACACCCACACGCACACACTCTCCACCTCTCGATTCCTATCCATTAGTCGCCTCTTAAGACAGGCAGGGCCTTCTTGCCACGGACGTATTCTTATCTCTGCGAGCCGAACGGACACACACACACGCACAGACAAACACACGCACACAGGCACACACGCACACACGCACACGTACACGCACACATCACACACTCTCCACCTCTCGACTCCTATCCATTAGTCGCCTTTTAAGACAGGCAGGGCCTTCTTGCCTCGGCCGTATTCTTATCTCTGCAAGCCAAACGGACACATACACACATACACACACACACACTCACACACGCACAAACACACGCACACACGCACACACACATACACTATTCACCTCTCGACTTCTACCCATTATTCTCCTCTTACGACAGGCAGGGACTTCTTGCCACGGCCGTGTTCTTATCTCTGCAAGCCGAACGGACACACACACACACGCACACACAAACA
>NW_027311887.1:182500-190000 GCF_040954645.1 Diabrotica undecimpunctata | reverse complement strand
AAACGCACAAACACACACACACGCACACACACATACACTCTTCACCTCTCGACTCCTACCCATTAGTCACCTCTTACGACAGGCATGGCATTCTTGCCACCTCTGTTTTCTTTTCTCTGCGAGCCGAACGGACACACATACACACACACACACTCACAGACACACACACACGCACGCACACACGCACACACACATATACACACACACACACACGCACACACGCACACAAGAGTGTATGTTTACCTATTATACGCCTCTTACAAGAGGCAGGGCCTTCTTGCCTCGGCCGTATTCTTATCTCTGCAAGCCAAACGGCCACACACACATACACACACACTCACACACGCACACACACACATACACTCTTCACCTCTCGACTCCTACCCATTAGTCGCCACTTTCGACAGGCAGGGCCTTCTTGCCTCGGCCGTATTCTTATCTCTGCAAGCCAAACGGACACACACACACACTCGCACACACACATACACACACATACACGCTTCACCTCTCGACTCCTACCCATTAGCCGCCTCTTAAGACAGGCAGGGCCTTCTTGCCCCGGCCGTATTCTTATCTCTGGAAGCCGAGCGGACAAACACACACACACACGCACGCACGCACTCACGCACACACACACACACACACGCACACACACACATACACTCTTCACCTCTCGACTCCTACGCATTAGTCGCCTCTTACGACAAGCATGGCCTTCTTGCCACCGCTGTTTTCTTATCTCTGCGAGACGAAGGGACACACACACACACATACACACACACACTCACACACATACGCGCACAAACGCACGCACACATACATTCTTCACCTCTCGACTCCTACCCATTAGTCGCCCATTACGACAGGCATGGCCTTCTTGCCACCGCTGTTTTCTTATCTCTGCGAGCCGAAGGGACACACACATACACACACACTCACACACACACGCACGCACACATACACTCTTCACCTCTCGACTCCTACCCATTAGTCGCCTCTTACGACAGTCAGGGCCTTCTTGCCACGGCTGTGTTCTTATCTCTGCGAGCCGAACGGACACACACACACTCACACACACACACGCACACACACACACACAAGCGCACACACACACAAATACACTCTTCACCTCTTGACTCCTACCCATTAGTCGCCTCTTACGACAGGCATGGACTTATTGCCTCGGCCGTGTTTTAATCTCTGCGAGCCGAACGGACACACACATACGTACACACACTCACACACACACACGCACACACGCACGCACACATACCCTCTTCACCTCTCGACTCCTACCCATTAGTCGCCTCTTACGACAGCCAGGGCTTTCTTGCCACGGCCGTGTTCTCATTTCAGCGAGCCGACCGAACACACACACACGCACACACAAACACACGCACACAGGCACAAACGCACACACGCTAACGCACACGCACACGCACACACTCTCCACCTCTCGACTCCTATCCATTAGTCGCCTTTTAAGATAGGCACGGCCTTCTTGCTCATTTCAGCGAGCCGAACGGACACACACACACACTCACACAGACACGCACGCACACACGCCACTCATACGCACACACACATACTCACACACGCACACACACACGCACACACGCACCCACACACATACACTCTTCACCTCTCGACTCCTACCTATTAGTCGCCTCTTACGATAGGCAGGGTCTTCTTGCCTCGGACGTGTTCTTATCTCTGCAAGCCAAACGGACACACACACACACACTCGCACACACACATACACACACATACACGCTTCACCTCTCGACTCCTACCCATTAGTCGCATCTTAAGACATTCAGGGCCTTCTTGCCTCGGTCGTGTTCTTATCTCTGCAAGCCGAACGGACACACACACACACACACGCACACACAAACACATGCACACAGGCACCCACGCACATGCACATGCACACGCACACGCACACACTCTCCACCTCTCGACTCCTATCCATTTGTCGCCTCTTACGACAGGCAGGGCCTTCTTGCTACGGACGTGTTCTTATCTCTGCAAGCCAAACGGACACACACACACACACACACTCGCACACACACATACACACACATACACGCTTCAACTCTCGACTCCTACCCATTAGTCGCATCTTAAGACATTCAGGGCCTTCTTGCCTCGGTCGTGTTCTTATCTCTGCAAGCCAAACGGACACACACACACACTCGCACACACACATACACACACATACACGCTTCACCTCTCGACTCCTACCCATTAGCCGCCTCTTAAGACAGGCAGGGCCTTCTTGCCCCGGCCGTATTCTTATCTCTGGAAGCCGAGCGGACAAACACACACACACACGCACGCACGCACTCACGCACACACACACACTCACACACGCACAAACACACGCACACACTCACACACACACACACACACACACAAATACACTCTTCACCTCTCGACTCCTACCCATTAGTCGCCTCTTACGACAGGCATGGACTTATTGCCTCGGCCGTATTCTAATCTCTGCGAGCCGAACGGACACACACATACGTACACACACTCACACACACACACACACACGCACACACGCACGCACACATACCCTCTTCACCTCTCGACTCCTACCCATTAGTCGCCTCTTACGACAGCCAGGGCCTTCTTGCCACGGCCGTGTTCTCATTTCAGCGAGCCGACCGGACACACACACACACGCACACACAAACACACGCACACAGGCACAAACGCACACACGCTAACGCACACGCACACGCACACACTCTCCACCTCTCGGCTCCTATCCATTAGTCGCCTTTTAAGATAGACACGGCCTTCTTGCTCATTTCAGCGAGCCGAACGGACACACACACACACTCACACAGACACGCACGCACACACGCCACTCACACGCACACACACATACTCACACACGCACACACACACGCACACACGCACCCACACACATACACTCTTCACCTCTCGACTCCTACCTATTAGTCGCCTCTTACGATAGGCAGGGTCTTCTTGCCTCGGACGTGTTCTTATCTCTGCAAGCCAAACGGACACACACACACACACTCGCACACACACATACACACACATACACGCTTCACCTCTCGACTCCTACCCATTAGTCGCATCTTAAGACATTCAGGGCCTTCTTGCCTCGGTCGTGTTCTTATCTCTGCAAGCCGAACGGACACACACACACACACGCACACACAAACACACGCACACAGGCACCCACGCACATGCACATGCACACGCACACGCACACACTCTCCACCTCTCGACTCCTATCCATTTGTCGCCTCTTACGACAGGCAGGGCCTTCTTGCTACGGACGTGTTCTTATCTCTGCAAGCCAAACGGACACACACACACACACACAGTCGCACACACACATACACACACATACACGCTTCACCTCTCGACTCCTACCCATTAGTCGCATCTTAAGACATTCAGGGCCGTCTTGCCTCGGTCGTGTTCTTATCTCTGCAAGCCAAACGGACACACACGCACACACTCTCCACCTCTCGACTCCTATCCATTTGTCGCCTCTTACGACAGGCAGGGCCTTCTTGCTACGGACGTGTTCTTATCTCTGCAAGCCAAACGGACACACACACACACACTCGCACACACACATACACACACATACACGCTTCACCTCTCGACTCCTACCCATTAGTCGCATCTTAAGACATTCAGGGCCTTCTTGCCTCGGTCGTGTTCTTATCTCTGCAAGCCAAACGGACACACACACACACACTCGCACACACACATACACACACATACACGCTTCACCTCTCGACTCCTACCCATTAGCCGCCTCTTAAGACAGGCAGGGCCTTCTTGCCCCGGCCGTATTCTTATCTCTGGAAGCCGAGCGGACAAACACACACACACACGCACGCACGCACTCACGCACACACACACTCACACACGCACAAACACACGCACACGCTAACACACACACACACACATACACTCTTCACCTTTCGACTCCTACCCATTAGTCGCCTCTTACGACATTCAGGGACTTCTTGCCACGGCCGTTTTCTTATCTCTGCGAGCCGAACGGACACACACACACACTCACACACACACACACGCGCAAGCACACATCTTCATCTTCTCGACTCCTACCCATTAGTCGCCTCTTACGACAGGCAGGGCCTTCTTGCCACGGCCGTGTTCTCATTTCAGCGAGCGGACCGGACACACACACACACGCACATACAAACACACGCACACAGGCACAAACGCACACACGCAAACGTACACGCACACGCACACACTCTCCACCTCTCGACTCCTATCCATTAGTCGCCTCTTAAGACAGGCAGGGCCTTCTTGACACGAACGCATTCTTATCTCTGCGAGCCGAAAGGACACACAAAAACACACTCACACACACACACACACGCGCAAGCACACATACACTATTCACCTCTCGACTTCTACCCATCATTCTCCTCTTACGACAGGCAGGGACTTCTTGCCACGGCCGTGTTCTTATCTCTGCAAGCCTAACGGACACACACACACGCACACACAAACACACGCACACAGGCACACACGCACACACGCACACGCACAAGCACATGCACACACTCTCCACCTCTCGATTCCTATCCATTAGTCGCCTCTTAAGACAGGCAGGGCCTTCTTGCCGCGGACGTATTCTTATCTCTGCGAGCCGAACGGACACACACACACACGCACACACAAACACACGCACACAGGCACACACGCACACACGCACACACGCACACGTACACGCACACACTCTCCACCTCTCGACTCCTATCCATTAGTCGCCTCTTAAGACAGGCAGTGCCTTCTTGCCTCGGCCGTATTCTTATCTCTGCAAGCCAAACGGACACACACACACATACACACACACACTCACACACGCACAAACACACGTACACACACACAGACACATACACTCTTCACCTCTCGACTCCTACCCTTTAGTCGTCTCTTACGACAGGCAGGGACTTCTTGCCACGGCCGTGTTCTTATCTCTGCGAGCCGAACGGACACACACACACTCACATACACACACGCACACACACACGCACACACGCACACACACACAAATACACTCTTCACCTCTCGACTCCTACCCATTAGTCGCCTCTTACGACAGGCATGGACTTATTGCCTCGGCCGTATTCTAATCTCTGCGAGCCGAACGTACACACACACACGCACACACGCACGCACACATGCCCTCTTCACCTCTCGACTCCTACCCATTAGTCGCCTCTTACGACAGCCAGGGCCTTCTTGCCACGGCCGTGTTCTCATTTCAGCGAGCCGACCGGACACACACACACACACACGCACACACAAACACACGCACACAGGCACAAACGCACACACGCTAACGCAAACGCACACGCACACACTCTCCACCTCTCGACTCCTATCCATTAGTCGCCTTTTAAGACAGCCACGGCCTTCTTGCCACGAACGCATTCTCATCTCTGCGAGCCAAACGGACACACACACACACTCACACAGACACGCACCTACACACACACACACACACGCACACACAAACACACGCACACAGGCACCTACGCACACGCACATGCACACGCACACGCACCCACTTTCCACCTCTCGACTCCTATCCATTTGTCGCCTCTTACGACAGGCAGGGCCTTCTTGCTACGGACCTGTTCTTATCTCTGCAAGCCAAACGGACACACACACACACACTCGCACACACACATACACACACATACACGCTTCACCTCTCGACTCCTACCCATTAGTCGCATCTTAGGACATTCAGGGCCTTCTTGCCTCGGTCGTGTTCTTATCTCTGCAAGCCAAACGGACACACACACACACACTCGCACACACACATACACACACATACACGCTTCACCTCTCGACTCCTACCCATTAGCTGCCTCTTAAGACAGGCAGGGCCTTTTTTCCCCTGGCCTTATTCTCATCTCTGGAAGCCGAGCGGACAAACACACACACACACGCACGCACGCACTCACGCACACACACACACACTCACACAAGCACAAACACACGCACACACGCACACACACACACACATACGCTCTTCACCTTTCGGCTCCTACCCATTAGTCGCCTCTTACGACATTCAGGGACTTCTTGCCACGGCCGTTTTGTTATCTCTGCGAGCCGAACGGACACACACACACACTCACACACACACACACACACGCAAGCACACATCTTCATCTTCTCGACTCCTACCCATTAATCGCCTCTTACGACAGGCAGGGCCTTCTTGCCACGGCCGTGTTCTCATTTCAGCGAGCGGACCGGACACACACACACACGCACATACAAACACACGCACACAGGCACAAACGCACACACGCAAACGTACACGCACACGCACACACTCTCCACCTCTCGACTCCTATCCATTAGTCGCCTCTTAAGACATGCAGGGCCTTCTTGACACGAACGCATTCTTATCTCTGCGAGCCGAAAGGACACACAAAAACACACTCACACACACACACACGCAAGCACACATACACTTTTCACCTCTCGACTTCTACCCATTATTCTCCTCTTACGACAGGCAGGGACTTCTTGCCACGGCCCTACACACACGCACACACAAACACACGCACACAGGCACACACGCACACACGCACACACGCACACGCACAAGCACACGCACACACTCTCCACCTCTGGATTCCTATCCATTAGTCGCCTCTTAAGACAGGCAGGGCCTTCTTGCCGCAGACGTATTCTTATCTCTTCGAGCCGAACGGACACACACACACACGCACACACAAACACACGCACACAGGCACACACGCACACACGCACACACGCACACGTACACGCACACACTCTCCACCTCTCGACTCCTATCCATCAGTCGCCTCTTAAGACAGGCAGTGCCTTCTTGCCTCGGCCGTATTCTTATCTCTGCAAGCCAAACGGACACACACACACATACACACACACACTCACACACGCACAAACACACGTACACACACACAGACACATACACTCTCCACCTCTCGATTCCTATCCATTAGTCGCCTCTTAAGACAGGCAGGGCCTTCTTGCCGCGGACGTATTCTTATCTCTTCGAGCCGAACGGACACACACACACACACGCACACACAAACACACGCACACAGGCACACACGCACACACGCACACACGCACACGTACACGCACACACTCTCCACCTCTCGACTCCTATCCATCAGTCGCCTCTTAAGACAGGCAGTGCCTTCTTGCCACGGCTGTATTCTTATCTCTGCAAGCCGAACGGACACACACACACATACACTCACACACACGCACACACACACATACTCACACACAGGTACACTCTTCAACTCGCGACTCCTACCCATTAGTTGCTCCTTACAGCAGGCATGGCCTTCTTGCCACGGCCGTATTCGTACCTCTGCGAGCAGAAGAGACACGCACACACACACACACACACATACACATACACACACACACGCGCACACACACACACAC
>NW_027311887.1:175000-177500 GCF_040954645.1 Diabrotica undecimpunctata | reverse complement strand
TTAGTCGCCACACACACACGCGCATAAACGCACGCACACTAACATTCTTCACCTCTCGACTCCTACCCATTAGTCGCCCATTACGACAGGCATGGCCTTCTTGCCACCGCTGTTTTCTTTTCTCTGCGAGATGAAGGGACACACATACACATACACACACACTCACACACACACGCACACACACGCACACACGCACACACACACATACACTCTTCACCTCTACTCCTACCCATTAGTCGCCTCTTACGACAGGCAGGGCCTTCTTGCCACAGCCGTGTTCTTATCTCTGCGAGCCGACTGGACACACACACACTCACACACACAAATACACACACACTCACACACGCACACACACGCACACTCACACACACATACACTCTTCACCTCTCGACTCCTACCCATTAGTCGCCTCTTACGACAGGCAGGGCCTTCTTGCCACGGCCGTGTTCTTATCTCTGCAAGCCGAACGGACGCACACACACGCACACACACACGCACACGCACACGCACACGCACACACTATTCACCTCTCGAGTCCTACCCATTAGTCGCCACACACACACGCGCATAAACGCACGCACACTAACATTCTTCACCTCTCGACTCCTACCCATTAGTCGCCCATTACGACAGGCATGGCCTTCTTGCCACCGCTGTTTTCTTATCTCTGCGAGCCGAAGGGACACACACATACACACACACTCACACACACACCCACGCACACATACACTCTTCACCTCTCGACTCCTACCCATTAGTCGCCTCTTACGACAGGCAGGGCCTTCTTGCCACGGCCGTGTTCTTATCTCTGCGAGCCAACCGGACACACACACTCACACACGTACGCACACACGCACACACTTACACACGCATACACACACACACACATACACTTTTCACCTCTCGACTCCTACATATTAGTCACCTCTTACGACAGGCATGTTCTTCTTGAAACCGCTGATTTCTTATCTCTGTGAGCCGAAGGGACACACATACACATACACACACACTCACACACACACGCACACACACGCACACACGCACACACACACACATACACTCTTTACCTCTACTCCTACCCATTAGTCGCCTCTTACGACAGGCAGGGCCTTCTTGCCACGGCCGTGTTTTTATCTCTGCGAGCCGACTGGACACACACACACACTCACACACACAAATACACACACACTCACACACGCACACACACGCACACTCACACACACATACACTCTTCACCTCTCGACTCCTACCCATTAGTCGCCTCTTACGACAGGCAGGGCCTTCTTGCCACGGCCGTGTTCTTATCTCTGCAAGCCGAACGGACGCACACACACGCACACACACACGCACACGCACACGCACACGCACACACTATTCACCTCTCGAGTCCTACCCATTATTCTCCTCTTACGACAGGCAGGGACTTCTTGCCACGGCCGTGTTCTTATCTCTGCAAGCCGACCGGACACACACATACACACACACACTCACACACACACACGCACACACACACACACACGCACACACGCACACACACACAAATACACTCTTCACCTCTCGACTCCTACCCATTAGTCGCATCTTACGACAGGCATGGACTTATTGCCTCGGCCGTATTCTAATCTCTGCGAGCCGCACGGACACACACACATTCACACACACACTCACACACGTACGCACACACGCACACACACATACACTCTTCACCTCTCGACTCCTACCCATTATTCTCCTCTTACGACAGGCAGGGACTTTTTGCCACGGCCGTGTTCTTATCTCTGCGAGCCGAACGCACACACACACACACACACTCACACACACACCTAAACTCTTCTAAACGACAGGCAGGGCCTTCTTGCCACGGCTGTATTCTTATCTCTGCAAGCCGAACGGACACACACACACATACACTCACACACACGCACACACACACACTCACACACAGGTACACTCTTCAACTCGCGACTCCTACCCATTAGTTGCTCCTTACAGCAGGCATGGCCTTCTTGCCACGGCCGTATTCGTACCTCTGCGAGCAGAAGAGACACGCACACACACACACACATACACTCTTCACCTCTCGACTCCTACCCATTAGTCGCTCCTTACAGCAGGCATGGCCTCCTTACCACGGCCGTATTCTTATCTCTGCGAGCCGAAGGGATACACACACACACACTCACAAACACCCACACAGACGCACACGCACACACGCACGCTCACACGAACACTCACATACACTCACACACACACATGCACACACGCACACACACACATACACTCTACACCTCTCGACTCCTACCTATTAGTCGCCTCTTACGATAGGCAGGGCCCTCTTGCCTCGGCCGTGTTCTTATCACTGCAAGCCGAACGGACACACACACATACTCACACACGCACACACACATGCACACACGCACACACACACATACACTCTTCACCTCTCGATTCCTACCTATTAGTCGCCTTTTACGATAGGCAGGGCCTTCTTGCCTCCGTC
>NW_027311887.1:165000-170000 GCF_040954645.1 Diabrotica undecimpunctata | reverse complement strand
TGCGTGTGTGTGCGTGTGTGAGTGTGTGTGTGTATTTGTGTGTGTGAGTGTGTGTGTCCAGTCGGCTCGCAGAGATAAGAACACGGCCGTGGCAAGAAGGCCCTGCCTGTCGTAAGAGGCGTGTGCGTGTGTGTGCGTGTGTAAGTGGGTGTGTATGTGTGTGTGTCTGTTTGGCTTGCAGAAATAAGAATACGGCCGAGGCAAGAAGGCCCTGCCTCTTGTATGGGGCGACTAATAGGTAGGAGTCGAGAGGTGAATAGTGTATGTGTGTGTGTGCGTGTGTGGGTGTGCGTGTGTTTGTGCGTGTGTAAGTGTCCGTTCGGCTTGCAGAGATAAGAACACGGCCGTGGCAAGAAGGCCCTGCCTGTCGTAAGAGGCGACTAATGAGTAGGAGTCGAGAGGTGAAGAGTGTGTGCGTGTGCGTGTGCGTATGCGTGTGTACGTGTGTGTGTGTGCTTGTGTGCGTGCGTGTGTGTGTGAGTGTGGGTGTGTGTCCGTTCGGCTCGCAGAGATAAGAACACGGCCGTGGCAAGAAGTCCCTGAATGTCGTAAGAGGCGACTAATGGGTAGGAGTCGAGAGGTGAAGAGTGTATGTGTGTGTGTGTGTGTGTGTGTGTGTGTGTGAGTGTGTGTGTGTCCGTTTAGCTCGAAGAGATAAGAATACGTCCGTGGCAAGAAGGCCTTGCCTGTCTTAAGAGGCTACTAATGGATAGGAGTCGAAAGGTGGAGAGTGTGTGCGTGTGCGTGTGCGTGTGCGTGTGTGCGTTCGGCTTGCAGAGATAAGAACACGACCGTGGCCAGAAGTCCCTGCCTTTCGAAAGAGAAGAATAATGGGTAGGAGTCGAGAGGTGAAGAGTGTATATGTGTGTGTGCGTGTGTGCGTGCGTGTGTGTGTGTGTTCTTGTGTGTGTATGTGTGTGTGTATCTCTTCGGCTCGCAGAAATAAGAATACGTCCGTTGCAAGAAGGCTATGCTTGCTGTAAGGAGCGACTAATTGGTAGGAGTCGAGAGGTGAATAGTGTATGTGTGTGTGTGCGTGTGTGGGTGTGTGTGTGTTTGTGCGTGTGTAAGTGTGTGTGTATGTATGTGTGTGTCCATTCGGCTCGCAGAGATTAGAATACGGCCGAGGCAAGAAGGCCATGCCTGTCGTAAGAGGCGACTAATGGGTAGGAGTTCAAGAGGTGAAGACTGTATTTGTGTGTGTGTGTGCGTGTGTGTGCGTGTGTGAGTGTGTGTGGATGTTTGTGTGTCCGTTTGGCTTGCAGAGATAAGAATACGGCCAAGGCAAGAAGACCCTGCCTTTTGTAAGGGGCGACTAATAGGTAGGAGGCGAGAGGTGAAGAGTGTATGTGTGTATGCGTGTGTGCGTGTGTGTGTGCGTGTGTGAGTATGTGTGTGTGTCCGTTTGGCTTGCAGAGATAAGAATACGGCCGGGGCAAAAAGGCCCTGCCTCTTGTAAGGGGCGACTAATAGGTAGGAGTCGAGAGGTGAAGAGTGTATGTGTGTGTGTGTATGTTTGTGTGTGTGTCCCTTCGGCTCGCAGAGATAAGAAAACGGCCGTGGCAAGAAGTCCCTGAATGTCGTAAGAGTCGACTAATGGGTAGGAGTCGAGAGGTGAAGCGTGTATGTGTGTGTGCGAGTGTATGTATGTGTCCATTCGGCGTGCAGAGATAAGAATACGTCCGTGGCAAGAAGGCCCTGCCTGTCTTAAGAGGCGACTAATGGATAGGAGTCGAGAGGTGGAGAGTGTGTGCGTGTGCGTATGCGTATGCGTGTGCGTGGGTGCGTGTGTGTGTGCGTGTGTGCGTGCGTGTGTATGTGAGTGTGTGTGTGAGTGTGTGTGTGTCCGTTCGGCACACAGAGATAAGAACTCGACTGTGGCAAGTAGTCCCTGCCTGTTGTAAGAGGCCACTAATGGGTAGGAGTCGAAAGGAGAAGAGTGTATGTGTGTGTGTGTGTGTGTGCGTGTGTGCGTGTGTTTGTGCGTGTGTGAGTGTGTGTGTGCGTGAGTGCGTGCGTGCGTGTGTGTGTGTGTGTTTGTCCGCTCGGCTTCCAGAGATAAGAATACGGCCGGGGCAAGAAGGCCCTGCCTGTCTTAAGAGGCGGCTAATGGATAGGAGTCGAGAGGTGGAGAGTGTGTGCATGTGTGTGTGCATGTGCGTGTGCGTGGGTGCCTGTGTGCGTGTGTTTGTGTGTAGGTGTGTGTGTGTGTGTGTCCGTTCGGCTTGCAGAGATAAGAACACGACCGAGGCAAGAAGGCCCTGAATGTCTTAAGATGCGACTAATGGGTAGGAGTCGAGAGGTGAAGCGTGTATGTGTGTGTATGTGTGTGTGTGTCCGTTTGGCTTGCAGAGATAAGAACACGTCCGTAGCAAGAAGGCCCTGCCTGTCGTAAGAGGCGACAGGTGGATAGGAGTCGAGAGGTGGAGACTGTGTGCGTGTACGTGTGCGTGTGCGTGTGTGCGTGTGTGCCTGTGTGCGTGTGTTTGTGTGTGCGTGTGTGTGTGTGTCCGTTCGGCTTGCAGAGATAAGAACACGACCGAGGCAAGAAGACCCTGCCTATCGTAAGAGGCGACTAATAGGTAGGAGTCGAGAGGTGAAGAGTGTATGTGTGTGGGTGCGTGTGTGCGTGTGTGTGTGCGTGTGTGAGTATGTGTGTGTGCGTGTGAGTGGCGTGTGTGCGTGCGTGTCTGTGTGAGTGTGTGTGTCCGTTCGGCTCGCAGAGATAAGAATGCGTTCGTGGCAAGAAGGCCGTGCCTGTCTTAAGAGGCGACTAATGGGTAGGAGTCGAGAGGTGAAGAGGGTATGTGTGCGTCCGTGTGTGCGTGTGTGTGTGTGTGAGTGTGTGTGTACGTATGTGTGTGTCCGTTCGGCTCGCAGAGATTAGAATACGGCCGAGGCAATAAGTCCATGCCTGTCGTAAGAGGCGACTAATGGGTAGGAGTCGAGAGGTGAAGAGTGTATTTGTGTGTGTGTGCGTGTGTGCGTGTGTGTGTGCGTGTGTGTGTGTGTGAGTGTGTGTGTGTCCGTTCGGATCGCAGAGATAAGAACACGGCCGTGGCAAGAAGTCCCTGCCTGTCGTAAGAGGCGACTAATAAATAGGAGTCGAGAGGTGAAGAGTGTATGTGTCTGTGTGTGTGTGCGTGTGTTTGTGCGTGTGTAAGTGTGTGTGTATGTGTGTGTGTGTGTGTCCGTTTGGCTTGCAGAGATAAGAATACGGCCGAGGCAAGAAGGCCCTGCCTGTCTTAAGAGGCGACTAATGGATAGGAGTCGAGAGGTGGACAGTGTGTGCGTGTGCGTGTACGTGTGCGTGTGTGCGTGTGTGCCTGTGTGCGTGTGTTTGTCTGTGCGTGTGTGTGTGTGTCCGTTCGGCTCGCAGAGATAAGAATACGTCCGTGGCAAGAAGGCCCTGCCTGTCCTTAGAGGCGACTAATGGATAGGAATCGAGAGGTGGAAAGTGTGTGCGTGTGGGTGTGCGTGTCCGTGTGTGCGTGTGTGCGTGTGTGCCTGTGTGCGTGTGTTTGTGTGTGCGTGTGTGTGTTTGTCCGTTCGGCTTGCAGAGATAAGAACACTCCCGTGGCAAGAAGTCCCTGCCTGTCGTAAGAGGAGAATAATGGGTAGAAGTCGAGAGGTGAATAGTGTATGTGTGCTTGCGTGTGTGTGTTTGTGTGTGAGTGTGTGTGTGTGTGTGTGTGCGTTCGGCTCGCAGAGATAAGAACACGGCCGAGGCAAAAAGTCCCTGCCTGTCGTAAGAGGAGAATAATGGGTAGGAGTCGAGAGGTGAAGAGTGTATGTGTGTGTGCGTGTGTGCGTACGTGTGTGAGTGTGTGTGTGAATGTGTGTGTGTCCGTGCGGCTCGCAGAGATTAGAATACGGCCGAGGCAATAAGTCCATGCCTGTCGTAAGATGCGACTAATGGGTAGGAGTCGAGAGGTGAAGAGTGTATTTGTGTGTGTGTGCGTGTGTGTGTGTGAGTGTGTGTGTGTATGTGTGTGTCCGGTCGGCTTGCAGAGATAAGAACACGGCCGTGGCAAGAAGTCCCTGCCTGTCGTAAGAGGAGAATAATGGGTAGGACTCGAGAGGTGAATAGTGTGTGCGTGTGCGTGTGCGTGTGCGTGTGTGTGTGCGTGTGTGTGCGTCCGTTCGGCTTGCAGAGATAAGAACACGGCTGTGGCAAGAAGGCCCTGCCTGTCGTAAGAGGCGACTAATGGGTAGGAATCGAGAGGTGAAGAGTGTATGTGTGTGTGAGTGTGCGTGTGTGTGCGTGTGTGAGTGTGTGTGTATTTGTGTGTGTGAGTGTGTGTGTGTGTCCAGTCGGCTCGCAGAGATAAAAACACGGCCGTGGCAAGAAGGCCCTGCCTGTCGTAAGAGGCGACTAATGGGTAGGAGTAGAGGTAAAGAGTGTATGTGTGTGTGTGTGCGTGTGTGCGTGTGTGTGCGTGTGTGTGTGAGTGTGTGTGTATGTGTATGTGTGTCCCTTCGGCTCACAGAGATAAGAAATCAGCGGTTTCAAGAAGAACATGCCTGTCGTAAGAGGTGACTAATATGTAGGAGTCGAGAGGTGAAAAGTGTATGTGTGTGTGTGTATGCGTGTGTAAGTGTGTGCGTGTGTGCGTACGTGTGTGAGTGTGTGTGTCCGGTTGGCTCGCAGAGATAAGAACACGGCCGTGGCAAGAAGGCCCTGCCTGTCGTAAGAGGCGACTAATGGGTAGGAGTCGAGAGGTGAAGAGTGTATGTGTGCGTGGGTGTGTGTGTGAGTGTGTGTGTATGTGTGTGTCCCTTCGGCTCGCAGAGATAAGAAAACAGCGGTGGCAAGAAGGCCATGCCTGTCGTAATGGGCGACTAATGGGTAGGAGTCGAGAGGTGAAGAATGTTAGTGTGCGTGCGTTTATGCGCGTGTGTGTGTGGCGACTAATGGGTAGGACTCGAGAGGTGAATAGTGTGTGCGTGTGCGTGTGCGTGTGCGTGTGTGTGTGCGTGTGTGTGCGTCCGTTCGGCTT